>NC_050486.2:31211312-31482288 GCF_012460135.2 Molothrus ater | reverse complement strand
AACCCTAACCCTAACCCTAACCCTAACCCTAACCCTAACCCTAACCCTAACCCTAACCCTAACCCTAACCCTAACCCTAACCCTAACCCTAACCCTAACCCTAACCCTAACCCTAACCCTAACCCTAACCCTAACCCTAACCCTAACCCTAACCCTAACCCTAACCCTAACCCTAACCCTAACCCTAACCCTAACCCTAACCCTAACCCTAACCCTAACCCTAACCCTAACCCTAACCCTAACCCTAACCCTAACCCTAACCCTAACCCTAACCCTAACCCTAACCCTAACCCTAACCCTAACCCTAACCCTAACCCTAACCCTAACCCTAACCCTAACCCTAACCCTAACCCTAACCCTAACCCTAACCCTAACCCTAACCCTAACCCTAACCCTAACCCTAACCCTAACCCTAACCCTAACCCTAACCCTAACCCTAACCCTAACCCTAACCCTAACCCTAACCCTAACCCTAACCCTAACCCTAACCCTAACCCTAACCCTAACCCTAACCCTAACCCTAACCCTAACCCTAACCCTAACCCTAACCCTAACCCTAACCCTAACCCTAACCCTAACCCTAACCCTAACCCTAACCCTAACCCTAACCCTAACCCTAACCCTAACCCTAACCCTAACCCTAACCCTAACCCTAACCCTAACCCTAACCCTAACCCTAACCCTAACCCTAACCCTAACCCTAACCCTAACCCTAACCCTAACCCTAACCCTAACCCTAACCCTAACCCTAACCCTAACCCTAACCCTAACCCTAACCCTAACCCTAACCCTAACCCTAACCCTAACCCTAACCCTAACCCTAACCCTAACCCTAACCCTAACCCTAACCCTAACCCTAACCCTAACCCTAACCCTAACCCTAACCCTAACCCTAACCCTAACCCTAACCCTAACCCTAACCCTAACCCTAACCCTAACCCTAACCCTAACCCTAACCCTAACCCTAACCCTAACCCTAACCCTAACCCTAACCCTAACCCTAACCCTAACCCTAACCCTAACCCTAACCCTAACCCTAACCCTAACCCTAACCCTAACCCTAACCCTAACCCTAACCCTAACCCTAACCCTAACCCTAACCCTAACCCTAACCCTAACCCTAACCCTAACCCTAACCCTAACCCTAACCCTAACCCTAACCCTAACCCTAACCCTAACCCTAACCCTAACCCTAACCCTAACCCTAACCCTAACCCTAACCCTAACCCTAACCCTAACCCTAACCCTAACCCTAACCCTAACCCTAACCCTAACCCTAACCCTAACCCTAACCCTAACCCTAACCCTAACCCTAACCCTAACCCTAACCCTAACCCTAACCCTAACCCTAACCCTAACCCTAACCCTAACCCTAACCCTAACCCTAACCCTAACCCTAACCCTAACCCTAACCCTAACCCTAACCCTAACCCTAACCCTAACCCTAACCCTAACCCTAACCCTAACCCTAACCCTAACCCTAACCCTAACCCTAACCCTAACCCTAACCCTAACCCTAACCCTAACCCTAACCCTAACCCTAACCCTAACCCTAACCCTAACCCTAACCCTAACCCTAACCCTAACCCTAACCCTAACCCTAACCCTAACCCTAACCCTAACCCTAACCCTAACCCTAACCCTAACCCTAACCCTAACCCTAACCCTAACCCTAACCCTAACCCTAACCCTAACCCTAACCCTAACCCTAACCCTAACCCTAACCCTAACCCTAACCCTAACCCTAACCCTAACCCTAACCCTAACCCTAACCCTAACCCTAACCCTAACCCTAACCCTAACCCTAACCCTAACCCTAACCCTAACCCTAACCCTAACCCTAACCCTAACCCTAACCCTAACCCTAACCCTAACCCTAACCCTAACCCTAACCCTAACCCTAACCCTAACCCTAACCCTAACCCTAACCCTAACCCTAACCCTAACCCTAACCCTAACCCTAACCCTAACCCTAACCCTAACCCTAACCCTAACCCTAACCCTAACCCTAACCCTAACCCTAACCCTAACCCTAACCCTAACCCTAACCCTAACCCTAACCCTAACCCTAACCCTAACCCTAACCCTAACCCTAACCCTAACCCTAACCCTAACCCTAACCCTAACCCTAACCCTAACCCTAACCCTAACCCTAACCCTAACCCTAACCCTAACCCTAACCCTAACCCTAACCCTAACCCTAACCCTAACCCTAACCCTAACCCTAACCCTAACCCTAACCCTAACCCTAACCCTAACCCTAACCCTAACCCTAACCCTAACCCTAACCCTAACCCTAACCCTAACCCTAACCCTAACCCTAACCCTAACCCTAACCCTAACCCTAACCCTAACCCTAACCCTAACCCTAACCCTAACCCTAACCCTAACCCTAACCCTAACCCTAACCCTAACCCTAACCCTAACCCTAACCCTAACCCTAACCCTAACCCTAACCCTAACCCTAACCCTAACCCTAACCCTAACCCTAACCCTAACCCTAACCCTAACCCTAACCCTAACCCTAACCCTAACCCTAACCCTAACCCTAACCCTAACCCTAACCCTAACCCTAACCCTAACCCTAACCCTAACCCTAACCCTAACCCTAACCCTAACCCTAACCCTAACCCTAACCCTAACCCTAACCCTAACCCTAACCCTAACCCTAACCCTAACCCTAACCCTAACCCTAACCCTAACCCTAACCCTAACCCTAACCCTAACCCTAACCCTAACCCTAACCCTAACCCTAACCCTAACCCTAACCCTAACCCTAACCCTAACCCTAACCCTAACCCTAACCCTAACCCTAACCCTAACCCTAACCCTAACCCTAACCCTAACCCTAACCCTAACCCTAACCCTAACCCTAACCCTAACCCTAACCCTAACCCTAACCCTAACCCTAACCCTAACCCTAACCCTAACCCTAACCCTAACCCTAACCCTAACCCTAACCCTAACCCTAACCCTAACCCTAACCCTAACCCTAACCCTAACCCTAACCCTAACCCTAACCCTAACCCTAACCCTAACCCTAACCCTAACCCTAACCCTAACCCTAACCCTAACCCTAACCCTAACCCTAACCCTAACCCTAACCCTAACCCTAACCCTAACCCTAACCCTAACCCTAACCCTAACCCTAACCCTAACCCTAACCCTAACCCTAACCCTAACCCTAACCCTAACCCTAACCCTAACCCTAACCCTAACCCTAACCCTAACCCTAACCCTAACCCTAACCCTAACCCTAACCCTAACCCTAACCCTAACCCTAACCCTAACCCTAACCCTAACCCTAACCCTAACCCTAACCCTAACCCTAACCCTAACCCTAACCCTAACCCTAACCCTAACCCTAACCCTAACCCTAACCCTAACCCTAACCCTAACCCTAACCCTAACCCTAACCCTAACCCTAACCCTAACCCTAACCCTAACCCTAACCCTAACCCTAACCCTAACCCTAACCCTAACCCTAACCCTAACCCTAACCCTAACCCTAACCCTAACCCTAACCCTAACCCTAACCCTAACCCTAACCCTAACCCTAACCCTAACCCTAACCCTAACCCTAACCCTAACCCTAACCCTAACCCTAACCCTAACCCTAACCCTAACCCTAACCCTAACCCTAACCCTAACCCTAACCCTAACCCTAACCCTAACCCTAACCCTAACCCTAACCCTAACCCTAACCCTAACCCTAACCCTAACCCTAACCCTAACCCTAACCCTAACCCTAACCCTAACCCTAACCCTAACCCTAACCCTAACCCTAACCCTAACCCTAACCCTAACCCTAACCCTAACCCTAACCCTAACCCTAACCCTAACCCTAACCCTAACCCTAACCCTAACCCTAACCCTAACCCTAACCCTAACCCTAACCCTAACCCTAACCCTAACCCTAACCCTAACCCTAACCCTAACCCTAACCCTAACCCTAACCCTAACCCTAACCCTAACCCTAACCCTAACCCTAACCCTAACCCTAACCCTAACCCTAACCCTAACCCTAACCCTAACCCTAACCCTAACCCTAACCCTAACCCTAACCCTAACCCTAACCCTAACCCTAACCCTAACCCTAACCCTAACCCTAACCCTAACCCTAACCCTAACCCTAACCCTAACCCTAACCCTAACCCTAACCCTAACCCTAACCCTAACCCTAACCCTAACCCTAACCCTAACCCTAACCCTAACCCTAACCCTAACCCTAACCCTAACCCTAACCCTAACCCTAACCCTAACCCTAACCCTAACCCTAACCCTAACCCTAACCCTAACCCTAACCCTAACCCTAACCCTAACCCTAACCCTAACCCTAACCCTAACCCTAACCCTAACCCTAACCCTAACCCTAACCCTAACCCTAACCCTAACCCTAACCCTAACCCTAACCCTAACCCTAACCCTAACCCTAACCCTAACCCTAACCCTAACCCTAACCCTAACCCTAACCCTAACCCTAACCCTAACCCTAACCCTACCCTAACCCTAACCCTAACCCTAACCCTAACCCTAACCCTAACCCTAACCCTAACCCTAACCCTAACCCTAACCCTAACCCTAACCCTAACCCTAACCCTAACCCTAACCCTAACCCTAACCCTAACCCTAACCCTAACCCTAACCCTAACCCTAACCCTAACCCTAACCCTAACCCTAACCCTAACCCTAACCCTAACCCTAACCCTAACCCTAACCCTAACCCTAACCCTAACCCTAACCCTAACCCTAACCCTAACCCTAACCCTAACCCTAACCCTAACCCTAACCCTAACCCTAACCCTAACCCTAACCCTAACCCTAACCCTAACCCTAACCCTAACCCTAACCCTAACCCTAACCCTAACCCTAACCCTAACCCTAACCCTAACCCTAACCCTAACCCTAACCCTAACCCTAACCCTAACCCTAACCCTAACCCTAACCCTAACCCTAACCCTAACCCTAACCCTAACCCTAACCCTAACCCTAACCCTAACCCTAACCCTAACCCTAACCCTAACCCTAACCCTAACCCTAACCCTAACCCTAACCCTAACCCTAACCCTAACCCTAACCCTAACCCTAACCCTAACCCTAACCCTAACCCTAACCCTAACCCTAACCCTAACCCTAACCCTAACCCTAACCCTAACCCTAACCCTAACCCTAACCCTAACCCTAACCCTAACCCTAACCCTAACCCTAACCCTAACCCTAACCCTAACCCTAACCCTAACCCTAACCCTAACCCTAACCCTAACCCTAACCCTAACCCTAACCCTAACCCTAACCCTAACCCTAACCCTAACCCTAACCCTAACCCTAACCCTAACCCTAACCCTAACCCTAACCCTAACCCTAACCCTAACCCTAACCCTAACCCTAACCCTAACCCTAACCCTAACCCTAACCCTAACCCTAACCCTAACCCTAACCCTAACCCTAACCCTAACCCTAACCCTAACCCTAACCCTAACCCTAACCCTAACCCTAACCCTAACCCTAACCCTAACCCTAACCCTAACCCTAACCCTAACCCTAACCCTAACCCTAACCCTAACCCTAACCCTAACCCTAACCCTAACCCTAACCCTAACCCTAACCCTAACCCTAACCCTAACCCTAACCCTAACCCTAACCCTAACCCTAACCCTAACCCTAACCCTAACCCTAACCCTAACCCTAACCCTAACCCTAACCCTAACCCTAACCCTAACCCTAACCCTAACCCTAACCCTAACCCTAACCCTAACCCTAACCCTAACCCTAACCCTAACCCTAACCCTAACCCTAACCCTAACCCTAACCCTAACCCTAACCCTAACCCTAACCCTAACCCTAACCCTAACCCTAACCCTAACCCTAACCCTAACCCTAACCCTAACCCTAACCCTAACCCTAACCCTAACCCTAACCCTAACCCTAACCCTAACCCTAACCCTAACCCTAACCCTAACCCTAACCCTAACCCTAACCCTAACCCTAACCCTAACCCTAACCCTAACCCTAACCCTAACCCTAACCCTAACCCTAACCCTAACCCTAACCCTAACCCTAACCCTAACCCTAACCCTAACCCTAACCCTAACCCTAACCCTAACCCTAACCCTAACCCTAACCCTAACCCTAACCCTAACCCTAACCCTAACCCTAACCCTAACCCTAACCCTAACCCTAACCCTAACCCTAACCCTAACCCTAACCCTAACCCTAACCCTAACCCTAACCCTAACCCTAACCCTAACCCTAACCCTAACCCTAACCCTAACCCTAACCCTAACCCTAACCCTAACCCTAACCCTAACCCTAACCCTAACCCTAACCCTAACCCTAACCCTAACCCTAACCCTAACCCTAACCCTAACCCTAACCCTAACCCTAACCCTAACCCTAACCCTAACCCTAACCCTAACCCTAACCCTAACCCTAACCCTAACCCTAACCCTAACCCTAACCCTAACCCTAACCCTAACCCTAACCCTAACCCTAACCCTAACCCTAACCCTAACCCTAACCCTAACCCTAACCCTAACCCTAACCCTAACCCTAACCCTAACCCTAACCCTAACCCTAACCCTAACCCTAACCCTAACCCTAACCCTAACCCTAACCCTAACCCTAACCCTAACCCTAACCCTAACCCTAACCCTAACCCTAACCCTAACCCTAACCCTAACCCTAACCCTAACCCTAACCCTAACCCTAACCCTAACCCTAACCCTAACCCTAACCCTAACCCTAACCCTAACCCTAACCCTAACCCTAACCCTAACCCTAACCCTAACCCTAACCCTAACCCTAACCCTAACCCTAACCCTAACCCTAACCCTAACCCTAACCCTAACCCTAACCCTAACCCTAACCCTAACCCTAACCCTAACCCTAACCCTAACCCTAACCCTAACCCTAACCCTAACCCTAACCCTAACCCTAACCCTAACCCTAACCCTAACCCTAACCCTAACCCTAACCCTAACCCTAACCCTAACCCTAACCCTAACCCTAACCCTAACCCTAACCCTAACCCTAACCCTAACCCTAACCCTAACCCTAACCCTAACCCTAACCCTAACCCTAACCCTAACCCTAACCCTAACCCTAACCCTAACCCTAACCCTAACCCTAACCCTAACCCTAACCCTAACCCTAACCCTAACCCTAACCCTAACCCTAACCCTAACCCTAACCCTAACCCTAACCCTAACCCTAACCCTAACCCTAACCCTAACCCTAACCCTAACCCTAACCCTAACCCTAACCCTAACCCTAACCCTAACCCTAACCCTAACCCTAACCCTAACCCTAACCCTAACCCTAACCCTAACCCTAACCCTAACCCTAACCCTAACCCTAACCCTAACCCTAACCCTAACCCTAACCCTAACCCTAACCCTAACCCTAACCCTAACCCTAACCCTAACCCTAACCCTAACCCTAACCCTAACCCTAACCCTAACCCTAACCCTAACCCTAACCCTAACCCTAACCCTAACCCTAACCCTAACCCTAACCCTAACCCTAACCCTAACCCTAACCCTAACCCTAACCCTAACCCTAACCCTAACCCTAACCCTAACCCTAACCCTAACCCTAACCCTAACCCTAACCCTAACCCTAACCCTAACCCTAACCCTAACCCTAACCCTAACCCTAACCCTAACCCTAACCCTAACCCTAACCCTAACCCTAACCCTAACCCTAACCCTAACCCTAACCCTAACCCTAACCCTAACCCTAACCCTAACCCTAACCCTAACCCTAACCCTAACCCTAACCCTAACCCTAACCCTAACCCTAACCCTAACCCTAACCCTAACCCTAACCCTAACCCTAACCCTAACCCTAACCCTAACCCTAACCCTAACCCTAACCCTAACCCTAACCCTAACCCTAACCCTAACCCTAACCCTAACCCTAACCCTAACCCTAACCCTAACCCTAACCCTAACCCTAACCCTAACCCTAACCCTAACCCTAACCCTAACCCTAACCCTAACCCTAACCCTAACCCTAACCCTAACCCTAACCCTAACCCTAACCCTAACCCTAACCCTAACCCTAACCCTAACCCTAACCCTAACCCTAACCCTAACCCTAACCCTAACCCTAACCCTAACCCTAACCCTAACCCTAACCCTAACCCTAACCCTAACCCTAACCCTAACCCTAACCCTAACCCTAACCCTAACCCTAACCCTAACCCTAACCCTAACCCTAACCCTAACCCTAACCCTAACCCTAACCCTAACCCTAACCCTAACCCTAACCCTAACCCTAACCCTAACCCTAACCCTAACCCTAACCCTAACCCTAACCCTAACCCTAACCCTAACCCTAACCCTAACCCTAACCCTAACCCTAACCCTAACCCTAACCCTAACCCTAACCCTAACCCTAACCCTAACCCTAACCCTAACCCTAACCCTAACCCTAACCCTAACCCTAACCCTAACCCTAACCCTAACCCTAACCCTAACCCTAACCCTAACCCTAACCCTAACCCTAACCCTAACCCTAACCCTAACCCTAACCCTAACCCTAACCCTAACCCTAACCCTAACCCTAACCCTAACCCTAACCCTAACCCTAACCCTAACCCTAACCCTAACCCTAACCCTAACCCTAACCCTAACCCTAACCCTAACCCTAACCCTAACCCTAACCCTAACCCTAACCCTAACCCTAACCCTAACCCTAACCCTAACCCTAACCCTAACCCTAACCCTAACCCTAACCCTAACCCTAACCCTAACCCTAACCCTAACCCTAACCCTAACCCTAACCCTAACCCTAACCCTAACCCTAACCCTAACCCTAACCCTAACCCTAACCCTAACCCTAACCCTAACCCTAACCCTAACCCTAACCCTAACCCTAACCCTAACCCTAACCCTAACCCTAACCCTAACCCTAACCCTAACCCTAACCCTAACCCTAACCCTAACCCTAACCCTAACCCTAACCCTAACCCTAACCCTAACCCTAACCCTAACCCTAACCCTAACCCTAACCCTAACCCTAACCCAAACCCTAACCCTAACCCTAACCCTAACCCTAACCCTAACCCTAACCCTAACCCTAACCCTAACCCTAACCCTAACCCTAACCCTAACCCTAACCCTAACCCTAGAAAATGGCGGCCGCCGTGACGTCGTGATGAGTCATCAAGATGGCGGCGCCCATACGGTCACATGGTACAGAGCCAAGATGGCGGCCCCCATAGAGTCATGTGACTCAGGACCAAGATGGCGGCGGTCATGTGACCGGGAACCAAGATGGTGGGCCCTGTGATGTCATCCAAGATGGCGGCGCCCAGTAGGTCATGTGACCATGGATCCAAGATGGCGGGGCCCGTGGAGTCATGTGACCCGGGACCAAGATGGCGGCGGTCACGTGATCGGAGAGATCAAGATGGCGGACCCTGTGATGTCATCCAAGATGGCGGCGCCAATGCAGTCACGTGATCGAGGTTCCAAGATGGCGGCGGTCACGTGATCGGGGAAACCAAGATGGCGGCCTCCTGGTGGTCACGTGGTGTTGTACAAGATGGCGGCCGCCAGGGGTCACGTGACCCGAGAGCCAAGATGGCGGCGAGTGCTCTGTGACGTCATTTACGGCAATATGGCGGCCGCGGGGTGACGTCATTTACGGCAAAATGGCGGCCGCCGGGGTGACGTCATTTACGGCGACAATATGGCGGCCGCGAGGGGGTCACGTGGTGCGGGGGACAACATGGCGGCCGCGGTGGGGGGTCACGTGGTACGGGGGACAAAATGGCGGCCGTGCCGGGTGACGTCATTTGGGACAAAATGGCGGCCGCCGGGACCGGGATTTTTTTTCTCGGTTTTGGGGGGGTTTTGTGGGGTTTTTGTAGGTTGTGTGTGGCCGGAATGGCGTTCCGGTTCGTGCGGGGTCGGCGGCGTCGCGCGCGGGGGTCTGGGGGGCGCGGGGTGGGTGGCGCCGTTTTGATCGGGCGACTGGTGTGGACGCCTGTGCACTGGGGTCCTTTTTGGTGCGGGTCGCGCTGATGACGTCATCGGGGTGCGCCGCGGGTGCAGTGTGGCGCTGGAGACGGCAGGGGGCGCTGTGCATGCAGTACCGGCCGGCAAACACCAGGTGGCGCTGTGCATGCAGTACCGGCCGGCAAACACCAGGTGGCGCTGTGCAGTGCAGTACCGGCCGGCAAACACCAGGTGGCGCTGTGCGTGCAGTACCGGCCGGCAAACACCAGGTGGCGCTGTGAGTGCAGTACCGGCCGGCAAACACCAGGTGGCGCTGTGAGTGCAGTACTCGTGAGCAAACGGCAGGGGGGGGCTCTGAGCGCACTGTCTATGGGTGGGTGGCATGGGGCTGGGGTGCTGGCTTGCAGGGGGCTGGGTCTGGGGAGGGGGGTGGCCACGGGGGCGGGGTTTGGCTGATGGCTACTGATTACTGGCACCTGGGGTGGGATCCCTATATAGTGTATATAGTAAAAAGAAGAAAAACTATATGTCCGGTGCAGCAGTAGGAAATTTCAGGCTCCCGGGGAGTAAATGGTTTGCTTTTTTAAATTAATTTTTTTTCTTTTACTCCCAGGGAGCCTGAAAGTTTCTACTGCTGCTTTTTTAAACTAAACTAAAGCTAGAAAGAGGAGAGAGAAAGAGAGAGAGAGAGAAGGAGAGAGAGAAAAGAGAGAGAGAGGAGGAGAGAGAAAGCAGAGAGAAGAGAGAGAGGAGAGAGAAAGAGAGAGAGAAGAGAGAGAAGGAGAGAGAAAGCAGAGAGAAAAGAGAGAGAAGGAGAGAGAAAGCAGAGAGAAAAGAGACAGAAGGAGAGAGAAAGCAGAGAGAAAAGAGAGAGAAGGAGAGAGAATACAGACAGAAAAGAGAGAAGCAGAGAGAAAAGAGAGAAGCAGAGAGAAAAGAGACAGAAGGAGAATACAGACAGAAAAGAGAGAAGCAGAGAGAAAAGAGAGAAGCAGAGAGAAAAGAGAGAGAAAAGAGAGAGAAGCAAAGAGAAAACACAGAGAGAAGCACAAAGAGAGAGAGAAGCAAGGAGAAAAGACAGAGAAACAAAGAAAAAAGGGAGAGAGAAAAGAGTTGGAAAACAGAGGGAGAGAAGAAAAGACAGAGAGAATAGAGGACAGAACAAGGACAAAGACAGAGAAAGAAGAGAAGAGGAGAGAACAGAGACAGAGGAGACAGCGTGAGACAGAGAGAGGGAGAAGAGACAGAGAGGAAAAGACAGAGAACTGACAAGAAGACGGAGAAGAAAATAAAACAGGAAGACAGAGTGAGACAGGAAAAGGAGGGTGGGAAAACTGAAGAAGGACAGGAGTTAGAGGGAAAAGAAAGTGGTTAGGATTAGAGTGAAAGTGAAAACTGAGGAGTGGGGTGAAAAAAGAAAAGACTAAGAGCAAAAAACACAATCCCAGGAAAAGGAGAACACAGAGAGAAAGAGAAGCGAGAAGACTGACATTGACAGTTACAAACAAAACAGAAACAAAGGGTTAGAGATAGATGGAGGTTAAGTTAGAAATAGAACAGTAAAGTGAGGAGCAAAAGGAAGAAATACAGTGGAAAGAAATGACAAAACCACACCAAAAAAAGGACAGGAGCCACGGTGGGGGAAGGAAGGGCAGGGGGTATCTTTATTAGGGGTGACTCAACTTTATTAAAATAATGTTTTTATTTATACATCAGCAAAATACATGGAAACAGTATATACAAATGCAAGTGCAGATACAATCCAAAGACGCACTGGTAAAAGTCTAGTTTACATACAGGGCAATGCAGCAGCTACAGCAAATGCAATGCAGCAAATGCAATGCAGCAAATGCAATGCAGCAAATGCAATGCAGCAAATGCAATGCAGCAAATGCAATGCAGCAAAATAATGCAAATGCAATACAGAGCAATACAACACATACTAACACAAGACGATAACCTTTTTCTATTTTCACTACAGGTTGATTCATTGTTACAGGACAGCCAAAGCAACAAAAGCACACAGAAAACAACACTCATCTACCATTAACACCCCCTTCACATTACACACAAACTCACCATCACTGCCATCACAACTGCTAAATTACACCCCAGCAATCATTGCTCCTCAGGAACATGGTTCCCGGGAGCCTCCAAAAATATCCTCCTGCCTGACGAAAACCCCGGTCCCTGGAGGGTCCGCGCCCAAACTTTGGCGATGAACGTCGCCTCGCAGACCGACCGGGACCGGGGAAAAAAAAACCCAGCCGGGGGGGAAAAAAAAAAAAAACCCCCCGGCTGGGGATTTTTTATTCTAAATTTAAAAATGAGTTGAAAAACCTGAAAAGCAAAAGTCATACAAGGTTACAACCCTAGAACCCTTCAACACACACACACTTCCTTCAGCTTACACACAAACCCACGCTAAATCACACCTCGACTGCTCTGCTAACCCTCGGCACACGCTCACGCCCCTCCTCGGGAACGTGGTTCCCGGGAGCCTCCAAAAAATCCTCCTGCCTGACAAAAACCCCGGTCCCTGGAGGGTCCGCGTCCAAACTTTGGCGATGAACGTCGCCTCGCAGACCGACCGGGACCGGGGAAAAAAAAAACCCAGCCGGGGGGGGAAAAAAAAAAAACCCCCCCGGCTGGGGATTTTTTATTCTAAATTTAAAAATGAGTTGAAAAACCTGAAAAGCAAAAGTCATACAAGGTTACAACCCTAGAACCTTTCAACACACACACACTTCCTTCAGCTTACACACAAACCCACGCTAAATCACACCTCGACTGCTCTGCTAACCCTCGGCACACGCTCACGCCCCTCCTCGGGAACGTGGTTCCCGGGAGCCTCCAAAAAATCCTCCTGCCTGACAAAAACCCCGGTCCCTGGAGGGTCCGCGTCCAAACTTTGGCGATGAACGTCGCCTCGCAGACCGACCGGGACCGGGGAAAAAAAAACCCAGCCGGGGGGAAAAAAAAAAAACCCCCCCGGCTGGGGATTTTTTATTCTAAATTTAAAAATGAGTTGAAAAACCTGAAAGGCAAAAGTCACACACACAAGGTTAAATCCAGTCAGCATGCACTCACACACACAGACAGACATATGCTGTCACTCACGCTCTTCCCGTTTACGTGCTTGGTGTGGCCCTTACTCGAGACGCTGAAGAACACGCTTCCAACGCTTCTTCTGGCTGCCGCTCCTCGACGTCAAATGGTAGATTCGGGGGAAATCGGTAGCCTCGGGGACCTGTGAGACGACAGGAAGCGGTCAATGAGTGGCTATCTGACAGCTAGGACTTGTCCCTGCTCTGACCGATAAATTTTCTACCCAAAACCCCATTAAAGACAGGTGACCAGTAAAGTTTTTAAAACTCTTCTACCTAACTGTGACTACATGCCAGGGCAGGGCAGCTCCAAGCATAAGTGGTACAGTGTAAGTACATACAGTATAAACCAGCATAGGCACACGCAATATAAGTACATACAGTATAAGCCACCATAGGTACACACAGTGTAAGTACATACAGTATAAGTACATACAGTATAAACCAGCATAGGCACATGCAATATAAGTACATACAGTATAAGCCACCATAGGTACACACAGTGTAAGTACATACAGTACAAGTACATACAGTATAAGCCAGCATAGGTACACACAGTGTAAGTACGTACAGTACAAGTACATACAGTATAAGCCAGCAGAGGCACACACAGTGTAAGTACATACAGTATAAGGACATACAGTATAAACCAGCATAGGCACACACAATATAAGTACATACAGTATAAGCCAACACAGGTACACAAAGTGTAAGTACATACAGTATAAGCCAACACAGGTACACACAGTGTAAGTACATACAGTATAAGCCAACATAGCTACATGCCATGTAAGCCAGGACTTGAGATAGCTCTCTGGAAGATTAATTCTTGAGCCCTATACCCCTCGGGAGGATGGAACCTATCGAACTCCTGCGGTCACGTGAGGAGGGTGTAAGACGCTCCCTCGGGAAGTCCAAGAGAACGGTGTGGAAAAAAAGGCACTACCAAAGCCGGTAGTGAGAAGGAAGACGGATGAGAACATTTTGTCCCTTTGAGGATCTTGTCCCTTCCTGTCTCAAAGAGTAAAGATGTAAAGATGCCGGAATAGGGGATATCCAGAAAGGAACGTGAGTAGAATATAGCCTATGTGGCACAGAATAGTGCCGATAAAGCATCGAGACGTAACAAGGACCTGTGACGTGGAAGATGACGGACACAGACTACATAACACAGACACGGACAACATAACATAGACACAGATGACACAACACAGAGACGAGTGGCAACTGCCTGGCACTGTCCCCTTAGGGACCCGAGATTCCTAGTGCAAGATGAGCCAGAGGCTGATGATGCCAAAGGAAAGGAAGCCCTATGACGATAGCACGTGATGATGAAATGTAACTCGTTAAAAGAAGTTAGTGCCAAAGCAGTTAAGAGGATGCTCGAGAGGCTCGGCGAGCCTAGAGAAGGAAGCCGACTGCCGGGTGACCGTGGCCGCAGCTCCGGAGGTGAAGGCGAGCTCCTCGGGGGAAAGATCCGTGACGACGTCGAGTCGAAGGAGGCGGACGACGCAAAGTACACGAAGATGTGGAGATGGGTCGGAACTGCCCTGCCCGGCAAAGGCTCTGGCGAGGCTGAGGGGAAACCCTCCCCCTTTACTTCCAGAGAGCCCGCCCCGCTTCAGACCTCTCCACTAAGCTGACATCAAATTGCCTCCTGTGAGAGTAAAGGCTATTCCCCTTCTCCCGGCCACTGGCCCCCGACACTTAGCTTTTGGAAGGGGAGCGGACAAAATCCATCCTCGGTTGGACGTGGACGTTGAGATGCTCTCCGTGTGTGCTTCGGTCCTGCCGTTTCCAAGCTTGGGCTACGAGCCTCCTCAGGGTACCTAAGGCAAAACAGAAAACCTGACTATTGCCCTCAAAAACAGTAATCCCCGGGACTCCTCCGCACCGCTGCCACGGCTCACCTCAAATCTTGATTTGACTCCGGAGGGTGCCCGGAAGATACCTGCAAAGAGAAAAGGGACACGCTTAGCATGCTGCTGTGTAACGCTCACCTAGGAGTCAGCCTGCCTAAACTCCGACTCACCTGCCCTCCTCTGATCCAGGGCGTGCCTAGGGCAGCGACAGCACCTGCAAAGAAACAAATCGGAAAAGCATGCTGAGATACTGTGAAAACACAACCTCCCAAATCTGACAAGGATGCCACACCGATACCTTAAGCTCTCACCCACCTGGCATAGGCGTGCTTGGCCAGGAGAGATGGCAAGTGGACCACCTAAAATAAAAAAAAAACAAGAGGAGATGCTTAGAGCTGAACCAAAACTGAGACCTCAGCAATAACAACTGCTTCTGTATGCTATTCAATGCTCACCTCGCCCACTCGGCCTTGACTGCTGCTCTCGGCCTTGACTTCCTAAAAAGAGAGACAAAGAACAATGCTGTAACGGCCACCATTTCTGCTTCCTCTGCAGAGACAAACGGTGACTGACCTGCTCGGGGCAATCCCCGCACCTGGGATGGGGGGCTCTGCCCTGGATTTTATCCTTCCGCATCTGAAAGAAAGTTAGGACAAGAGTCAAACTGTTGCAGGATAACTTAAGAGCTCCAGATATCCTGTGTCCATCTACAAATCCCACCTAGAGTCCAACTACAGCCCACATTACAAACTCCAAGTCCCCGGGACTTCTCCTATTGCACCGGGCTATGTGGCAGGACAGAGCAGCTTCGCCACAAATGTGTGCAGACACCCATGACACGGGACAGGACGTGACAGCCAACGGGGACACAACACAGACAGAAATCTCGAGACAAGAAGCATGACTGCAAGGAGCACAAGGACAGAAAATTAGATGACTGAGGTAAGACCGATGGCGAGCTGATGAGGCTCAGAGAAACCTGGAGGAAGAAGATGCTAAACTGAATGATTTACTCCAAAAACTCCAAAGCTGGATGCCCGAGAATCCTACGGCCAGAAGCCTCTACCTGCCCTCACGTTCTTTCGAGTCCTAGTCCGCCATAATGGATCCTGGCGGGGCAGAGCTGTCCACACAGCTCAGAACAAGACCTGAAAAGACAGCTGACCGGATGCTTCTAAAGAGACAAGAGAGGCTGATGCCTGTCTGAGCTCCTGAGGCAAAAGTTCTATGGCCTGGGTTCCAGGCCAAGAAATGCAGAGATCACAGATGCTAACAATGATGCCAGGGTTTCTGACAGGCCCCTCAAAGGCCTAAGGTAAAGGACATGACATATCCAAACAACACATAACACACAAAAGACAAGTGACACAATACACACCGGGACTGCTCTGCCCTGCGCACCTCAGCACTGTGATCCAAAGTCAGGCTTTGCTTTTATGGGGCCTAAGGGGTCGCCCCATGGACAACCCCCCACCTCCAAAGTGGACTGAAAAACCCCTCCCGGTAATTCCCAAACCAGCCCCCTGCTTTCATCCCCTCTCTGGGTCGTGGCCCTCTACTTATCTCTCGCACAGCTGGAGCTGTCAGTCTCAGGTGTGAAGAAAGGCCACCTCGTCAGCTGGGAAGGTCCTGCTGGCACCGGGCTGGTGTCTCTCAGACAGCTGTATTAAAGAAAACCAAACATCAGTGCCTGATCTTGGCAGCCCCTCGGCCAAAACCCCACAAGTCTGCTACTCACCGTGCTCCTAAGAACGCTCAGCTCCTCGGGCCGCACGCTTCGGGCACGCTCGGAGACCGAGGCCGTCGTCACAGGGGGTGCCTGGGTTAAGAGGAGATGAGGTGATTGGGCATGGCTAAAACCTGAGGGGACCCTCGCTCCTCCTCCCTACATCCCCGACTCACCGCAACTCCTTGGCAGCTGCTGAAGGCCACCTGGATGGCACCTTCAAATAGAAGAGTTCAGGGCTTCCTCACCAGATCCTGTAACGCATCCACAGGGCACACACGGGCAGGGAACCCAGTGCATCGGCTGGCTGGTGACGGGGGCTTGGCAGGCTCCCAGTGGATTGCCTAAAGCACAAAAAAGAGAATGGAAGCTTAGAGCAGCACCAGAAACTGAGACCTGAGCAATAACAGCTACTTCTCTCCACTGCTCACCTTGACTGCTGGTATCCAGATTTACTTCCTAAAAAGAAAGACAAAAAACAGAGCTGTAACAGAGTCACCACATACACTTCTGCTGCAGAGACAAATGGTGCCTCACCTGCTCGGGGGAAACCCCTCACCCGGGATGGGGCCCTCTGGCACACATTTAATCCATCTGAATCTGAAAAAAATGTCAGGACAAGAGTCAAACTGTTGCAGGATAACTTAAGAGCTCCAGATATCTTGTGTCCATCTAGAGTCCAACTACAGCCCACATTACAAACTTCAAGTCCCCGGGACTTCTCCTATTGCACCAGGCTATGCGGCAGGGCAGAGCAGCTCCGGCACAAATGTGTGTGCAGACACCCGTGACACGGGACAGACAGGACATGACAGACAACGGGGACACAACACAGACAGAAAGCTCCTGGCAAGGAAAGTGGCTGCGAGGACTCAGAGAATGCAAAAGGAGATGACCGAGGTGAGACCGACGGTGAGCTGATGAGGCTCAGAGAAACCTGGAGGAACAAGATGCTAACCGAACGATTTATTCCAAGAACTGCAAAGATGGATGCCCGAGAATCCTACGGCCAGAAGCCTCTACCTGCCCTCACGTTCTTTCGAGTCCTAGTCCGCCATAATGGATCCTGGCGGGGCAGAGCTGTCCACACAGCTCAGAACAAGACCTGAAAAGACAGCTGACCGGATGCTTCTAAAGAGACAAGAGAGTCTGATGCCTGTCTGAGCTCCTGAGGCAAAAGTTCTATGGCATTGGTGCCAGGCCGAGGAATGCAGAGAGCACAGATACTAACAATGATGCCAGGGTTGCTGACAGGCCCCTCAAAGGCCTAAGGTAAAGGACATGACATATCCAAACAACACATAACACACAAAAGACAAGTGACACGATACACACCGGGACTGCTCTGCCCTGCGCACCTCAGCACTGTGATCCAAAGTCAGGCTTTGCTTTTATGGGGCCTAAGGGGTCGCCCCATGGACACCCCCCCACCTCCAAAGTGGACTGAAAAACCCCTCCCGGTAATTCCCAAACCAGCCCCCTGCTTTCATCCCCTCTCTGGGTCGTGGCCCTCTACTTATCTCTCGCACAGCTGGAGCTGTCAGTCTCAGGTGTGAAGAAAGGCCACCTCGTCAGCTGGGAAGGTCCTGCTGGCACCGGGCTGGTGTCTCTCAGACAGCTGTATTAAAGAAAACCAAACATCAGTGCCTGATCTTGGCAGCCCCTCGGCCAAAACCCCACAAGTCTGCTACTCACCGTGCTCCTAAGAACGCTCAGCTCCTCGGGCCGCACGCTTCGGGCACGCTCGGAGACCGAGGCCGTCGTCACAGGGGGTGCCTGGGTTAAGAGGAGATGAGGTGATTGGGCATGGCTAAAACCTGAGGGGACCCTCGCTCCTCCTCCCTACTTCTCCGACTCACCGCAACTCCTTGGCAGCTGCTGAAGGCCACCTGGATGGCACCTTCAAATAGAAGAGTTCAGGGCTTCCTCACCAGATCCTGTAACGCATCCACAGGGCGCACACGGGCAGGGAACCCAGTGCATCGGCTGGCTGGTGACGGGGGCTTGGCAGGCTCCCAGTGGATTGCCTAAAGCACAAAAAAGAGAATGGAAGCTTAGAGCAGCACCAGAAACTGAGACCTGAGCAATAACAGCTACTTCTCTCCACTGCTCACCTTGACTGCTGGTATCCAGATTTACTTCCTAAAAAGAAAGACAAAAAACAGAGCTGTAACAGAGTCACCACATACACTTCTGCTGCAGAGACAAATGGTGCCTCACCTGCTCGGGGGAAACCCCTCACCTGGGATGGGGCCCTCTGGCACACATTTAATCCATCTGAATCTGAAAAAAAGTTAGGACAAGAGTCAAGCTGTTGTAGGATAACTTAAGAGCTCCAGATATCCTGTGTCCATCTACAAATCCCACCTAGAGTCCAACTACAGCCCACATTACGAACTTAAAGTCCCCGGGACTTCTCCTATTGCACCAGGCTATGCGGCAGGGCAGAGCAGCTCTGGCACAAATGTGTGTGCAGACACCCGTGACACGGGCAGGACGTGCCAGACAACGGGGACACAACACAGACAGAAAGCTCCTGGCAAGGAAAGTGGCTGCGGGGACTGAGAGAATGCAAAAGGAGATGACCGAGGTGAGACCGATGGTGAGCTGATGAGGCTCAGAGAAACCTGGTGGAACAAGATGCTAACCGAACGATTTATTCCAAGAACTGCAAAGATGGATGCCCGAGAATCCTACGGCCAGAAGCCTCTACCTGCCCTCATGTTCTTTCGAGTCCTAGTCCGCCATAATGGATCCTGGCGGGGCAGAGCTGTCCATACAGCTCAGATCAAGACCTGAAGAGACATCTGACCGGATGCTTCTAAAGAGACAAGAGAGTCTGATGCCTGTCTGAGCTCCTGAGGCAAAAGTTCTATGGCATTGGTGCCAGGCCGAGGAATGCAGAGATCGCAGATGCTAACAATGATGCCAGGGTTTCTGACAGGCCCCTCAAAGGCCTAAGGTAAAGGACATGACATATCCAAGCAACACATAACACAGAAAAGACAAGTGACACGATACACACCGGGACTGCTCTGCCCTGCGCACCTCAGCACTGTGATCACAAGTCAGGCTTTGCTTTTATGGGGCCTAAGGGGCCGCTTCATGGACGCCCCCATCTCCAAAAGAGACTCAAAAATCCCTCCCGGTGGGTCCCTACCCTGCACCCCACTTTCATCCCCTCTGTGGGTTGTAGCCCTCTACTTATCTCTCAGACATCTGGGGATGCAGGTCTGTGTCAGGTGCAACAGAAGGCTGCCTCAACATCTGGGAAGTTCCTGCTGGCACTGTTGTTCAACAACTTCCTGTTGTTTCTTAGTCAGCTACATGAAAGAAATGCAAATATTAATGCATGATCAATGCAGCACACTGGCCAAAACCCAACAATTCTGCCACTCACCGTTCTCCTAAGAATGCCCGGCTCCTGGGGCCGCACCCTTCGGCCGCCCTCCGAGGCTGATGCCATTGTCACGGGGTAAGCCTGGGGTAAAAGGAGACGAGGTGATGTGGAATTGCTGAAACCTGAGCAGACCCTAGCTCCGCCTCCCTACTTCCCCGACTCACTGCGACTCCTCATCCAGTGCCCAAGGCTACCCTGGTGACACTTTTAAATAGAAAAGGCAGAGGCTTCATCGACGAGTCCCATGATTCTTCCGCAGGGCTCGGGAGAGCGGCGCGCCCGGTGCGTAGGCCAGTGGGTGACGGGGGCTCGGCATACTCCAAGTGGATTGCCTAAAGCACAGAAACAGGAATGGATACTTAGAGTTGCACTGGAAAGTGAGACTGGAGCATTAACAACAAGGTGAGCTACTCAATGCTCACCTTGCCCACCTCATCTTGACTGCTGATATCCAGCTTTACCTCCTAAAAAGAAAAAGACCAGAGCTGTAACAAAGTCACACTTTACACTCCCCCTGCAGAGACAAACAGTGACTGACCTGCTCGGGGGAACCTCCTCACTCGAGATGGGTGGATGGATTTTGCCCTGGATTTTATCCTTCTGCGTCTGAAAGAAAGCGAGGAAAAAAGTCAAAGGGCTGCGGGATAACTTCACAGCTCCAAACATCTTGTGTCTATCTATGAATATCATCTAGAGTCTGGCAACACCCCACAAACTGCAACTCCCTGGGACTTGTCCTGTTGCAGCAGGCTATGCGGCAGGGCAGGGCAGAGCAGATCTGGCACAAATATGTGCGGACACCCGTGACACAGAACGTGACAAACAGGGGGACAACAAACACAACACATTATGCTTGTGGTGAGGGTCTTGAGGGGAAAAGGCAAAAGGGACCCCAAAGACACACTAGGTAACACGGTACGCCGGACAACACGACGGGGACCGGAACTGTTCTGTGCTGCCCGCCTGAAAGCTGCCATCAAAAGTAGAACCTCTCCCTTTAGCTGTCCTAAGAGGCCCCTTGGAGGAGATTGCTTTTCCCTCTGCTATTTTTTAAATCTGTCCCAGGAACTCCCAACCCACTACTCTCCCATTGTCCCAACTCCAGGCCATGGCCCTGACTTATCTTTTGGATGATCAGTGACGAGGATCCACGTTGCACCTGAAATGAGTCTGCCTCGGAGGGCCCTGTGATCGCCTGTTAGCCTCTCGGTCAGCTACAATAAAGAAAAACAAAACCAATGTATGAGTACAGAGTTATGTGGGCCAAATCCCAGCGAGTCAGCTACTTGCCCTCTCCTGAGTGTGCCCAGCTCCTTCAGACTCCAGCTTCATCCTGATTCCAAGGCTGCGGTCATTATTATGAGTGGCACCTAGGTTAGAGAAAGGCAAAGTTAAATGGCATTCCTGTGAGTGCAGTGGATGACCTTGTGTGCTGTAAGACGTGTGAATGTCTCTGCTAGGCTTCTGAAAAGTCTTGGGGGAGACCTCAAATAAACACCCTTTCTCACCCTGCTGCCTTCAAAACCACCCCCCCAACAATACCTCCTAACCAGATACCTGCTCAGCCTCCCTCTCCTAGTCACAATCCTCAACTCACCTGAAGCCTCAATCTCAAACACCATCTTGGACACTGGGCAGATCCCTCTTGTGACATGATGAATCTGCTGAAAAAAGTGTTGTAGCTGACACAACCTGGAGCCTCTGGAAGCTGCGCTCCTCCTAAAAAAGATACAAAGCAAAATAAGAACAAAACCAGAAATTACAAATGCACTTTACCACCCTTAAACACAAAACCCAGAATCACGAGCTTAAATACTCCCTGTATTCTATGCTGTTTTCTTCACAGTATCTTCAAAGCTTCTGTTGCTTTAGATGCCCAGAAACACCTGCTGAAAACAAGCTGAGATAAGCTGAAAGAGCCTCTTACCTGAAATCAGAGGAGAGCTCTGATCCCAGCACCTCCCAGAGGGGGAATGAAGGCCCTGAGCAAAGGCTGGGGTTAATATACCCCTGATGGTGCCCGCCTCTCGTTCCCGTGGCACCCGGGAAAACGGAGGGGGTGAATCCCACCGGGTATAAAAGCTTTCAGAACAGCTGAGGCTGTTTGGCTCCTCTGACTCAAATTCAAGGGGAGCAAAGGGCTTGTTATAGAAGAAAACTCTTCTGAAAAATAACAGCACTTTCGTTTTAGCAGCAACTTCTTGGAGTAAATGGGCAGAAAACTGGTAAGAAATAAAAGTTTCTGTTTAGGCAGCATAACTAGATAAACTGGCTAATTTGCTGTTAACTTACATAATTATTCCTTAGTGGCTACTAAGTAGTACTTCGCGTGTGACTAAGTCCAGTGGTGAAGAATGCTTATGATGTGACTTGTCTAAGTCTCCTTGGGACCTCTAATTAGGCCTAACTACTTTATAAGTAAAAATAAGAAAAATAAAAGCTTCCCAGGCAGTGTAAGGGTTAAGCGCGTGCCTGGCTTACCCTGCTCTGAGATACTTGGTCCTACGGCACAGAAAGAAGGGCCGTGAAATGTAGTTTTAAGCCCTTAAAATGCTGAAAAAAGCAGAGCTTCCTTCCAGTGAACCCCTTAAACAGAGGAAATGGGGCAGTTACCTCTACTGAAACTAATACAATAGCAAATAAATAGCTTCTGCCCTTTAATTTACTCTCCTTAAGTACTGGGAAAAGAGCAGTTTTCCTCACTTTAAATCTCTCCGGTGATGAAAAAAGAGGGATTCAAACTCTTAAGATGGAGGGTACAGCTGGGCTTCTCCCTCAATTTAGGCCTCAGGACAACAAAACGGGGGCAGCTACCCTTAGTTCAAACCCATAAGAAACATTGTCAAGATTTTCCCCTTCTACTTAAACTGGAAAATAATTGAAAATGAGGTCTCCCTGTCAATTAACACCCCGAACAGCATAGAATAGGCAGGGATTCTTTCAACTGAGACCATTAAAATTGCAGGGGAAGCAGAGTCCCTCCCAGTTTGAACACAAAAAATAAAGGAAAAGGAAGCTTTTTCCCTTTTTTCTAAACCCTTTTTCTCCTAATAACCCCTCTCCTTTCTGGGAGTACTGTGGAGGGTCTGGGGGCTCCGGGGAGGGACTGGCACAGTAAAAGGGGAAAGTTGAAAGCCCTCTCCTGGAACCCCAAACGCTGCCTGGCCTGCTCAGATGCTGCCCCTTGGCAAAAGGGCTCTTGCCTTGGCATTTTCTCAAAGTGTTGCTCCGTGCCCAGGTGGGTCCGGCTGCTCCCTAGTCCGTGCTGGATGCTCCGACTGTAGTTCCTGGAGGGACCCTTGGGATGCCCCCGTTAGCCCCTCTGGACTAGCAGCTCCCTGTGCAGGTGTGCCCGGGTAACCCTCTGAAAGCAGCTGGGCACACGGGGGGCTGCTAGACCTTGGAGTGGGCTTGAGGTGAAGAAAGGTCCTGTGAGGAGTTCCTTCCCCTGCACAGCCCTTCGTCTGCCCCTTAAACCATGGACTGCCAGACTTTCCTTTCTAAGGAAATTAACCTTTCCTCTTTGTGTACCCGTGGCCGAAACCTCCTCCAAAACAGCAGAGAACGATTTCTCACGGACCGCGGCTGCCGACGCCGAGAACTCTTGCCGCCCTTGGAGTGCCACGTGCCTTCTGCGAACGGACGTCGACGCGCAGCGGGGGTGAGTTTGGCTTTACGGGGAAGAGGGCCGGTGCAGGATTTCTCCGGGAGCAAAGCTGCCCCCGCCGAGAGCTCGGGCTGCCCTGGCAGTGCCGAGCACCTCCTGCAAACTGGCGTCGGGAAACGCGGGGGGTGAGTTTTTCTGTGCAGAAGTTCTCCCAGACCAAAGCTGACAGCATCTAACCCTAACCACAACAGCTTAGCCGGGGCTAAAACTTACAACCTTCGGACTGGCGGCGTGGGACCCGACCCGCTGTGCCACCGCTGGCCCCTTGCTCAAGCATTCCACTGCAGTCCTAAAACTCTGCCTTTTCAGAGGGTGTTTCCTCTGACCCTAACCGTAATCTTCCAAATATGCTAAAGACTCATAAAATGGCTTTGAAAAAGCCCCAACAATACCCTAAGTAGTCCCAGAAAAGTCCCTTCCAAAATCCCCTAAATACCTTTAAAAGTCCTGGAAAGAAACCTCACAAAGACATGCTCAGTCTCCGAACTCTACCTCTTGCTGTCTAGCCCACAGATGTCGTCCCTACCTTTTTGCAGTGGGTCTGTTGTCCTCTGAGGGTTCTGTCATTGTGCTGCTGTGTGAGGGTTGCTGTCTGGTCTCGCTGTTAGGGTTGCTGTGTTGTGCTGCTGTTGGGGGAAAAGGCTGTTTTTAGGGGGGCTGCTTAGGCTGAGGTTAGGGCTGGGGTGAGGGGTGGTACAGCTGTACCCTGTACCCCTGATCTCCACTGGACTGTCCAGCCCTCAAGCCCTCTCCCTTTACCCCTCAACCGGTCCCTCTGCCCCCCAGCCCTCAGCTCCTGTGTGTCACCCTTGACCCCTCTCCTTTGCCCCTCAGCTTCTCTGTGTCACCCTACAGCTGCCCCTGCCACCCTCAGCATCTCTGTGTGTCACCCGCTGTCCCCTCTCCCTCTTCCTCCCTCAACTCCCAGCCTCTGTCACTCTCAAGCCCCCACAGTGCCCCTCAAGCTGGCCCTCAGCCTCCGTGTGTTGTGCCATGAAAAACCCTAAAAAAACCTAAAAATTCCCTGAAAAACTCCTAATCTTCAAAATGTCCTAAAAACCCCATGAAAACCTATAAATAGCCTCAGAATGCTGTTAGAATACACTGGAAATACCCTACTATTAAAAAAACCCTAAAAATCCCCAAAGAACCTTTAGAAATCCCTAAATATACCCTAAATATTCCAAAAAGAGCTCTAAAAGTACCCCAACAATCCTTAAAATGCCCTGATAAGACCCTAAAAAAGCCTAAAAATTCCCTCAAAAACCCTAAAAATACCAAAGCCCTAAAAAGTCCTCCACATACCCTCAATAGTCCTAAAAAAACCCCAAGAACACCCAAATCCCCCCCCAAACAATTCTTAAAAGTACTAAGAAAGCCCTTAAAATACCCTAACAAAATCTCTTAAAAGCCCTGAAAAAGCATCCTAAATGTTCCAAGAAATTTCCTGTAAAACTCCTCCAAAAAAGCCCTAAAATATCCTTTTAAAGCCATGAGAAAAACCCTAAAAAAACCCCTAAAAAACTGCTCAGCCCCCAACTCCTACCTGTCACTCTCTAGACCACAAACATCATTGCTACCTTTTTATTAGGGCTGCTGTCTGCAGCTGCTGGGAGACTTCTGGGGCTGTCCCAGCATTGGGGTTATTGCCTTGTGCTGCTGTTGGGGAAAACTGGGGTCCTAGGGGTGCTCTTTAGGGTGACCTTGGGGTTGGGTTGAGGGCTGCTGCACCTGTACCCTAACCCTACCTGGTACCCTGTGTCTTTGTTGTACCCCTAACCCTCAGTGTGAGCTCTCCATCTGTCAAGCCTCCCCCTCCTTACCCCTCAGCCCGCAATGTCTGCGTGCCACCCCGAGACCTCTGACATTGTCCCTTGGCCCCCTGGCCTCCACCGTGCACTCTCCGCCTGGTTAGGGGTGGTTTTTAGGGTAAGGTTAGGGGCGGTGTGAGTGCTGGCTCACCTGTCACCCTCAAGCAGCCCCCACTTTGCCCCTCAAGGCATCTGCTCCCCCTCACCCTTTTCTTGTCACCCTCAAGTTCCCCACTCCCAGCATCTCTGTGCCACCCTGGAACCCCCCAGTTGCTCCTAACGCCCCCTTCTGCCTCTCAGCTCCCCCCATCCTCTGTGTCACTCTCCAGCCCCCTCCCCTCAGCCCGCAGCCCCTTGTGACACCCTGCAGCCCACAGACGTTGTCCCTGCCTGTCTCGCCTGGGTGTTGTCCTGCTGCGAGAGCTGCGCCGCCCTCCGAGGGTTCGGGCTCCTGCGTGCTGCTGGAGGGGACTCACGGGTGGGCGGTGGGTGAAGTAACAGATGGAGCGGGAAGTGTGGTGAGACGGGTTAAGGGCAGAGTGAGGGATGGAGCAAGGGCGGGCTGGAAAATGGAGTAGGGTTAGGGGCGGAGAAGGGGACACAGCAGCAGGGGGCTGAGGTGGGGAGGTGAGTGTTAGGAGGAGGCATAACTCCGTAACTCCAAGACCGAGTCTGCAGCCAACGAGAACTCTGAGTGACCTGGGAGTGCCGAACGTCTTCGGCAAACTGATGTAAGGAAACTGGGGTGATGAGTTTTGTTTCCTGTGGAAAAGGGGTGGCATTTGTGTCCGTGGGCCTGCACCCTGCCCAGGACCTTTGATCTCCAGTGGGCTGCCACCTCCTAAAATTCCAAACATCGCAGCTGAGACGGGGTCGCAAATTTTACTTGGGGTAGAAACCAATTTTGGATTTAGCTGAAGTCTGCTGGTGAAACTTGTGTAGTCTGTTAATTGGTGTGCTTACAAAAAGGCCTGCAGAGAGAACAAAGGAAGTTCGAGCATTCTGTGGGAAAAAGAGAATCTGGGTTACCACCGAGTGCACAGCCTCGTCCCTGTGTGATTAAAAGTTTGAGGTTTTGCCGGCAGTGCCGCCGAGTGCTATGGGGTCCCCTGGTCGATAGGGCAACTCGGGAGGGTTTGCTTCGGGCTTTGCTTGTGAAAGATGTGACAAAAGCAAGCAGCTCTGAAGCGGATGAGCCCCCTCTTGCCTGTTGAAGTGTTGGATAAATCAAAGATAAACCTCAAGGTCCCTTCCCACCCAAACCATCCCGTGATTCTTTGCCGTGGAGGCAAGGGTGCACCTGTCACCGCATTTCTCTTCACAGAGAAAAGCAAGGCACAATTCTCCCCAAGAATATTTCTGGGATTCACATTCTCTGAACCTCAGAGGAAGTAAAATCAATTCTTATCTCATTTACTGTGCCTGTGTTTGTGCCGAAGTAGAATGCAACATGGAGATTGTTTACCCAAAGTGATGGTGTTTTGTTTCCTTGGCCTGTCGGGGCCAAGTGTGTGTGTGTGTCAGGACCGTTGGGTGACAGTAACGAGTAGTGTGTGGTGTGTGCAGGGTTGAGTACTTGGCAGATTCAGTTTAGATGTAATGTAATATAGTATAATAAAGTAATTAGCCTTCTGATAAGGCAGAATGCAGATTGGAAATATTTGCACATATGATATTAAAGGACACATGAACCATCTTTCTGTGAGACAAAGACACAGGACTTGGCCCATCCCTAACTTAGGACACAGCTAAAAAATAATATATAATTTTTAATCTATTTTTGAATAATAACTCTCTTAAACTAATGGCAGATGATACAGCTATTTTATCTGGCAAGCTTCCGTGCAAAATTTCCTGCTGATGCTGGCTCAGACAGATGGAGATTTGGGAGGAGGGGGAAGAACAAAGTGCCACGGGGCTTTATTGGATAAGCCTTCAAAAGGTTTCTGCAAGCTTCTATTGCAAGGTTGATGAACCTTGTGTTTAACTTCAGTTTTGCTCAGTGTTTTAACCCTGCTTTATCTCCTGTGGTCCAGATGACACATTTACACATCGTTAGAAAATTCAGTGGGATGCTCTTCAAACATGTGACTTTGCAGCAGTGAGGGCAGAAACTTGATGGTTTTACCTCAATCTATAGTTTTTCAATATTGCTATAGAAAGTGCTTTTCTGTGAAATGTCTACTTTGGTTAGATCATGCAAATTGAGTGCTGGCTACTTCCATTAGTTGAAGAGTAAGAATAACTCAGGAATGTTTCATCATTTGTCTCTGCACTGGTCAGAAATGGTAATTTGAACTCCAATCTGTAGAAATTTAGCAAAAGAAGTTGGACACTCGGAGGATAAAAATAGAAAAAATGCTTTGGAAGGATTTTTCCGTGCTAGTGAGTGAGTTTCTAGCTGTAGGAGCATCGGGGGGTAGCACGGTCGGGACGGACGGAGACGAGAGATCTCTGAAGCCGGGTCGTGGAACTTGGGGTTTATTGCAAAGGGCCTGGGGGCAGGGGCCTTTTGGAACTTGGGGTTTATTGCAAAGGTTTATTGCCAGCCACAGCTCAGAGCAGGCCTGAGAGAAGAGAGGGGTTGAGAGGATGAGAGGGTAAGAGCATAAAAAGGTAAGAGAGCAAAAGCATAAGAGAGTAAAAAGGGATAAGCGAGTAAAAGGTCAAGAGAGTGAAGTTCCCATTACAATACAATAAATCATCTTCTGTGTTGAACATTCTACTTCTCACTAACCAATCTAGTACAATACACAAATCCTATAGTATTTCCATACGGCCTATAAGAATCACTACATTACCATGCTGTGTTACATTTTAAACCCTAAAAGCTCCTCTTTGGACCCCTTCTGCCAAGCTGGAAGGGTCTGCTCGGCCCCTTGGAGCTGTCTGCAGGCAGAGGGTGTTGTTTCATCAAAGGGGATTACCTTCAGCTGGCCACACCATTGTTTTCCTGTTGTTCAGTAACTGAGGGATCTCAAAGCTCGCTTTCATTTCAATCTTGCTTATAGAAATATTACCTCATCCATTCCCGTTTGTTCCCCCACTCGTTCGCGGCTGCCCCAGCCCCTGTGCCGGCTCCGGCCCGGTCCGTCTGGCCCGGTCCGTCTGGCCCGGTCCGTCTGGCCCGGTCCCGGCCGCCTGGCCCGCGGCCGCTCCGCTGGCCGTGCCGGCGGAAGGGGCGGGGGGTCCGTCCTGCCGTGTGCACCGTGGGTACCGCGCTGACCGCACCGAGGGGGGGTCCCGTCGGTCCCATCCCCGGCTGCCCTGACTCTGCTCGGCTCCCGCTGCTGCGGCCGGGGTCAGTCCCGGCTTTGTCTCTGCCGGATCAGCCGCCGTGAGCCATGTGGGGCCGATCCACGCTGCAGCTCGGTCTGCACCGGAACAGCCCCTGGGACGATCCCGGCTGCAGACCCCGCCTTTGGAGGACCGAGACCCTGAGCTGTGCCGAGCCCCTGGGACGATCCCGGCTGCAGACCCCGCCTTTGGAGGACCCAGACTCTGAGCTGTGCCGATGCCCTCGGACGATCCCGGCTGCAGACCCCGCCTTTGGAGACCGAGACTCTGAGCTGTGCCGAGCCCCTCGGGCGATCCCGGCTGCAGACCCCGCCTTTGGAGGATCCAGACCCTGAGCTGAGCCGAGTTTCCCCGTCCTGCCCTGAGCTCCGTTCCCTTGTTAACCACAGCTCCGGCTGCTCAGTGGAACTCTCTAAAGGAATCACCTTATCGAAACACTAAAAGTTCAGGCAAAAGAAAGCCCTCTCCTGATTCTTCCTAAAAATACGGGAGAAAAGCTATAGAAGATAAAAATCCAAAAAGAATGGGATAAAGGGATTGGTCTATTTCCATTAAAAGAGGCTCCCATAGGAGGGGGCGGACCAGGATTTGTAAATGCTCCTTTGACTTCGTCTGAGGTCTGAAATTTTAAGAAATAAATAAAAGGGATATTTGGAGGATCCCATAGGCATAGCTGAACAATTAGACCAATTTTTAGGTCCAAACATTTATATTTGAGAAGAGATGAGGTCTGTAATGAAAATAATATTTTTCTCAGGAAGAAAGGCAATTAATCAGAGCAGCTGAAATAAAAGCTTAGGAAAAAAGATAATCTGTGGGGACCCCCAGAGAAGACAAAATGCCAACTGTACCTCCTGAGTGGGGTAAAAATAATAAGGAGGGGAGTAAACATGTGAATAATTATTGTAATTACATAATCAAAGGAATAAATGAGACAGCATATCAAAGGCAAAATGCAGGGAAAAAAAAAGTTTTTAAGGGACAGCTTTTAGAGGGGAAAGAAGAAACTTCAGCTAAATAGATAAACAAACTTAAGAGAAATAGGAAAATGGTCCTAAGTAAGCGGAAGATCTAAAAATCGTTAAAGAGATGGGCACAGAGGAGGAATAGGGAGGTCATAAGCTCTAATTTTTTGGGGGGGACAAATACCATCTGGAGCCTGTGATAACTTTAAAAGTGGGTCCCCAAGAAGAAGAATTGGAATTTGTAATAGACACAGGGGCAGAGAGAACCTGCCTGTTAAATATTCCAAAAAGTGTGAGCAAACATATAGTGAAAGTAACAGGCAAAAAGAGAAAGTTTTACATTTCTGCTCATTAAAGATGTAGTAATTGAGGGAAGAAACTAGAATTTGGATGGGAGATGTCTTATTGGTCCCAGGGGCAGGTAGCAATTTATTGGGAAGAGTCTTACAAGTGCAATTAAGAATAGGATTTATATCAGAAAATGGGAAAATCACAGCTAGAGTTTTAAAATTAGGCCAAGAGGATGAAGAAAAAAAAATCAACAAAGAAGTTTGGGCTGGAGAAGGAAATAGGGGAGGATTAAATATTGACCCCATAAGGGTTACAATTGAGAGAGAAGATTGTCCCATAGGTGTACGTCAGTATCCTGTATCTTTAGAAGGACGGGAAGGTTTAAGCCGGTAATAGAAGGACTAATAAAGGATGGGGCATTAGAACCTTGTATGTCTCCTCATAATATCCCTTTTCCCCCAGTAAACTCTGATGGGAGTTATAGACTAGTATAAGATTAAAGGGAGGTTAATAAAAGAACTCAGACTCACTACCCAGTGGTAAAATATCTTAGACACTTAATAAATAAAAGTAGCTAGAAAACCAACCATGAGAAAATTGCAAGAATTTTATTCATTCTCCCTCCCTCTTCAAAGAGAGAGATCAGAAAATTACCTAGATTATTGAAATATTATAAATTATAGATTGAGGGGTACACACAAGTAGCAAAATTCATGTAGGAAAAAAATTGACAGAAGGAGATGATGTAAAACAGACCAAAGAAGATATTGTTAAATTAAAAGAGTTAAGTTAAAACTAGCCTAAGTACCAGCTTTAAGCTTACCTTTGTTAGAAAAATCCTTTATCATTTATACATAAATACAGAAAATGGAGTAGCTCATAAAATTTTAATTCAAGAGTAATGAAGAGTAAAAAAATATCTAGTAGCTTATATATCAAAGATGTTAGACTCAGTAAGCCACAGCTAGCCAGTAGGTATTTAACAGCTACTGCAATCCTAGTAAAAGAAAGTTGTAAGCCTACTTTTGGAAGTAATTTAGTTAGGTTCACCTTGTACCATCTGAGGTCTGTTGAATTAAAAAAAAAAAACAACACAAAAAAAAACAGGTAAGAAGAGAAGAAAGAGAGAACTTGAAGTAGGGAGGTGGTTAGCAAACTCTGAGATGTTAGAATGTGAAGTGATGACATCTTGGTGCTAGAAGAGAGCAGAAGTGTGAATGTGGGTTTTTTGCATGAAAGGCAGGGAAGTGTCTTAACACACGGTTGTTAGGAGGTTATTCAATGCCAAACTGAGCTCCAGAAAGGGTTTAGCAGAACGGGCCCTCCTTGAAGGGAAAAGAGGAGAAGTTGACTAGAGAAAGGAAAAGAATGTCAGGAGCACCTGGGGACGCCAGGTTTGGGGTTGTCAAGGTTGGGAGGTGTCTGACCGCTCCCTACGAGCGGTGGGGTCTCGGGGGCTGCGGCAGGCACCGATCCATGGAGGTGACCCAGCGGCGGTGCTGGCAGCAGAGGACACACGGGTTTGCCGGCCAGGAGCGGGGCTGGCTCTGCGGCGGAACTGCCAGGGGGGCTCCCAGGCTGCTGGGGTCCCGAGTCGAGGATGGCAGTGTTGGCCCCAGTAAGTGGGCCAAGAGAGAGAAGGAAAGAGAAAGAGAGAGAAGAAGAGAGAGAGAGGGCAAAAGGGACCCAAGGCTGCCCCCAGGGTCCCCATGCCCCTGGCTGTTCTCCCCTGCTCCGGCCCTGCAGCGAAGTGGCAGCACGGCATTGAGAGCAAGGCCGTGAAAAGAGCGGGAGGGGGGCTAGCACTAAAAGATAAAATCAAAGCAGAGATTGCTCACTCTCCAAACCTCACAAAGTGGTGTGTTTTTCTTAAGTAAGAAGGTTTTTGGTCTTTTCTTTTGTGTGTTTTGTTTGCTGTTAAAAAGAAGTTTTTTGTTTTTTGGTTTTTTTCCTGAAGAATGGGTTTGTAAGGCTAAAACAATTAAATGCTGCCCAAAAAGTAAAAAGCAATAGATGTGATACATCTCGTGTTAAAATTGGTCTAGCTTTTCTTATTTAACTAACTGTAACTCACAAAAAGAAGAATTTGCCTCTGCAGCTATTAGCACAGCTGGATAGAAGAAGAAGAGGCTGCTGTGGAAAAAGGTTTTAGCTAAACCCTGAAAGTTTGGAAGTAAAGTGAATGGTAAAAGTTAATGCAGTATTATCTTACTTTTATTACTATGCTATTAAGAAGTCCTATCCAGGTACTACTGAAGCAACAATCAGAATCACGGAAAGAGGGTGAATTCATGCCAGCAGAATCAAAGGACTATCACATTTAAACCGGGTGATACCAAACTGACTTTCCAATGGGGACTGAGTGGTAATAGTTTGGAAACAGCCAAATGATCCAAGAAATGTACAAAGAATAACACTGAATTCAGAAGTAAGACAATGCTTATACCACTGATTTCAAGCACTGCCTGAATAAAACATCTCCTTATGGGAGGAATACTCCAGATAGAAGGATCAAGACTGTTTTTGTGTTCTGACCTTAGCCTGAGAATTGTACAGGGGAGAAGGGGAATTACCATTTCCATCAGTAAACTTTATTCGATTCATTCCAATAATGGACATGCTAGCTGGGTTATAAGTAAATGCTTGAATTGTGAGAATAATTAGTATTGAAGTTCACAACATTTATGCTCTTATTGCAAAAAGTGTTAAAGTAATAACTTAGCTTTGTGGATGGGAATTATTACTGCCTGTTGAATTAGAGATACCTGAAGAATGGTAAGAGACCACAGTTAAAGGGTGTCCAAACCAATTTGCCTGGAAATTAGTTAAGAGAAAGTGACAAGGAAATAGAGGGCAAGACCAGATTGGCCTCTGTATTTTGCCACCGAGAAGATCAAATACACCTGCTGTGGATTGCAACCTCACAGGCCTGGGAGATGGGAGTATAAGGCATACTGGAGCTCTGTTATTCCTGTTTCTGGCACTCATTTGTTCTCTTTTCCCTTTCGGGATACCAGCAAGATTGTGTCACAAATGCTGCAGAAAGCATCACGTGGAAAGAAACCAAAGTTCCTCTTTAATTACACAAACCTATGTCAACAGCCACTGTTATAACCCATCCAAATTAAGAACCTGTAGGCAAAATGGAGTAAAGTATTGGATTACAAGAAACTTAGGAAAAAGTGGTAATAGATTTGGAATTGAATGTCCAAAAGGAGAGAGATGGATTTGTCTTACATTTAATCTTGAAGATATGGTTCGAGATTTGGTAAAAAACAAATAATAAAGGAAAAGGTAAAACCAGCACAGCAACTCAACTCTGTATTGACCCCAAATTATCTATTGAGTCGTATTACAAAACTCCAAGCAGCTATAGAAATGATAGCAAATGGAGCTGCCCAGGCATTGGAGTTAATATCAAGTCAGCTAAGCCAAACAAAAACTGTAGTGTATCAGAATAGGGTGGCTTTAGACTATTTATTGGCCAAAGAAGGGGGTGTTTTTTGGAAAGTTTAATATATCAAATTGTTGAAAATTGATGACCACAGAAAAGTGATTCTAGAAAAAGCAAAAGAAATCAAAGAAGAAAAAAATATATATGCATATAATAACCCAGGTACCGGCCCAAAAATTAGAAAACAATGGTAAAACCTAGCTGGTAGGGTAATGTATTAGAAGAAATTAAGGTCTTTCATTTTATGTGTTGCAACTATTTTTATATTTCTTGTGTAATCCCCTGTTTTATTTTGCCCGCATAGTCCAGAAGATGCAAGTAGATAAGAAATATTGCTCAAGCCAAAGGATTTACAAAGAATAAGAGTGGGGATTGTGAAAAATGCGTGTATTTTATGATTGGCTTTTTGGAAATATTAAAATGAATATTATATGTATTGTGTTAGAAAGGAATGCTGTATTAATTCTCTTAAGTAGTGTGTTAAATATAGTTTTAGGTTACAAAAACTTAAAATACAAATGATACTATGTAAGATACTTTTTTTAAAGAAAGGACTTGCAGTGAGATAGCAGCCACTGGACACCTGAATCTTTCAGAGAAAAAGAATTTATTGCCCTCTTATCAGAAGAAACAAACTTCTTCCTGTCTCCAAGGCACCATTAGGATTAGAAGGAAGAAGTGGATGATGACCAGACAGAATGCTGTATTTGAATGGAATTTATGCATCATGTATGAAGTGTATGACTATGCAACAGGCTATTGCTTTTAGAGGTTAATCCTTTGTTAACGGGCGTCCTTTTTTCGGGCTCATGCTGCCCAGAAAAAGGTACCCGGATGTCCGTAACTCTTTGTTTTGTTGTCTCATATTGTCCTAATTAAAATTGTCCAAATTATTATTATTCTAATTGTATTACTATTTTTATAACCATTTTATTACTATTAAACTTTCAAAAATTTTAAAAGCAAGTGATTGGCGTTTTTCACACCAGTCTGTTAGTTGAAAATTATCAAAAGATTTTTGTGATATGTATCTATTTTCTAATTTTGGTATTAATGCTGGCGAATTTTCAGGGTTTACTGTCTAATTTTGGGTCAAGAAATCTGTCCCAAACACTGAAGGGACTCTGGAGCTATTTGGGAACAGTTCTTTTTGAAATTCTTTTGTGTTGGGATCAAAGGGTTGGCATTTGCAGGGGCAAAATAATTCTCTCTCTGTCCTGTATTTATTAAAGCAGCTGTCATATTCCAACCTCCTCCTCCTCCTCCTCGTCGCACGGTTTGTGTGCATGGATGTGGCTGTGCAGACGAATCGTGACACAAAGTAGTCCCACTGGGTGCTAGGAGTGTGGAAGGCGAAAACGCGGAGGCACACCAGGTATCGGTTGTGCACGGTTACGCGCTGCGCTGCGGAGGGATCTCTCGGTGCCCGGCAGAAGGAGAGACGCGGAAGGATACGTGCAAGGCGCTGCAGTTTTCGCCTGCTGTGGTGCCGTGTACAGACGCAGTGGCGGCAGAAGTGGCGTGACAGGGCACAGGGATGCCGGCTGTGGCCGGACAGCGGCACGCAGCGGCTCGGAACCGGGACCAGGCTGTATCAAAGCTGCGGCGAAAGCAGTGGGGGGTGGCGGCGGGGCGGTGGGGCGGTGGAGATAGACCTGCGCATGCGTGCGGCTGATCCCGGAAGCAGCGCTGTGGTTCGATGAGTCGGCGCGGAGTGATATCACTGGTGCTGGGGTTGTAGCAACTGCGCATGCGTGGGTTCCGTCACTACTGCAGCGCGGGCAGTCATCATGGCGGCGGGCGGGCCGGGGGGTGCGGGAGGCGGCGGAGCTGCGGGAACGGGAACGGGGCTGCGGCTGAGTCCGTGGAAGGGAACGCCGGGACGTCCGTGGTTGCAGGAGGCGGCGGAGCCACGCCATCCAGCAGCTCTGAAGCGGGAGGGTGCGGTGGGGAAGGCGCGGCTCGGCCCGCCATGCAGCGGGGGTGGCTGGAGAGGGGAAGCGACCACGGGCGGCGCTGACGGGAGGCTGGGCTGGAGCGCCGCGGCGCCGGCACGGGGTGCCTTGGGTGGCTGGGGCGCCCCGGTAAGACAGTCATTAAAACACCCTAAAAATTATTTTAAAAGCCCTGAAAAAGCCCTAAAGGTATCCTAAACATTTCCAGAGAATTCCTAAAAAACTCCTGCAAAAAAACCCCTAAAATATCCCTAAAAATCCCTGAAAAATCACCTGAAAGACCCTAAAAAACTGTTTAACCCCTACCTGTAACACTGTGGCCTCCAAACATCATCTCTACCTATTAATCGGGGTAAATGCAAGACCCTCAAACACCACTACAATCACCAGCTTGAGTTGGTCTGGACAGAACCAAATAAAATAAAATAAAAAGCTTTATAAATAGAGAAATTAAAAATAAAAATTAAATAAAATAAAAAAAATAAATGCTTTAAAAATGGGAAAATAAAAAAAAAAATTAAAAAAAAAAAAGCTTTAAAACCAGAAAACTTAAAACTAAAAATTAAAAAAAAATTAAAAAAAAAAAGAAATGCTTTAAAAATAGAAAAATTAAAACTAAAAATGAAATAAAAATGAAATTAAAAAAATAAAATAAATGAAATAAAAATAAAAAAATCAAAACTAAAAATTAAATAAAAAATAAAATTAAAAATAAATGCTTTAAATATAAATCAAAACTAAAAATAAATAAAAAATAGAATTAAAAAAAATAAATAAAATAAATGTTTAAAAATAAAAAAATTAAAACTAAAAATTAAATAAAAAATAAAAAAAGCTTTAAAAATAGAAAGATCACAACTAAAAATTAAATAAAAAAGAAAATTAAAAAAATAAAATAAATGCTTTAAAAATAGAAAAAGCAAAAAATGAAAAGGAAATGAAATATAATATTTGAAAAATAAAATAAATAGTTCAAAAATAAAAAATTAAAACTAAAAATGAAATAAAAAATAAAATTAAAAAAATAAATGTTTAAAAATAAAAAAAATTAAAACTGAAAATTTAAAAAAAATTAAAAAAGCTTTAAAAATAGAAAGATCAAAAATAAAAATTAAATTAAAAAACATTAAAAAATGCTTTAAAAATAAAAAAATCAAAACTAAAAATTAAATAAAAAATAAAAGTAAAAAAATAAAATAAATGCATTAAAAATAGAAAAAGCAAAAAATAAAAATGAAATGAAATATAATATTTGAAAAATAAAATAAATAGTTCAAAAATAAAAAATTAAAACTAAAGATGAAATAAAAAATTAAATAAAAAAATTTAAAAAGCTTTAAAAATAGAAAGATCAAAAATAAAAATTACATATAAAATAAAAAAGCTTTAAAAATAAAAAAATAAAAAGTAAAAATTAAATAAATAATAAATTTTTTTAAAAGCATTAAAAATAGAAAAAGCAAAAAAAAGAAATAAAAAATAAAATTAAAAAAATAAATGATTTAAAAATAAAAAAATTAAAACAAAAAATTAAATAAAAATAAAATTAAAAAATAAAAAAAGCTTTAAAAATAGAAAAAGCAAAAAATAAAATTAAAAAAATAAAATAAATGCTTTAAAAATAAAAAAAATTAAAACAAAAAATTAAATAAAAAATAAAATTAAAAAATAAAAAAAAGCTTTAAAAATAGAAAAATAAAAAATAAAAATTAACTAAAAAGTAAAAAATAAAATAAATGCTTTAAAAATAAAAAAATAAAAACTAAAAATTAAATAAAAACTAAAAAAATAAAGCAAAAAAAAATATGAAATAAAAAATAAAATTTAAAATATAAAATAAATAGTTTAAAAATAAAAAATGAAAACTAAAAAATAAAAAATAAATTTAAAGAAATAAATGCTTTCAAAAAAATAAAACAAAAAAATTAAATTAAAAAAAATTTAAAATAAAATAAAAAGCTTTAAAAATAGATAAATCAAAAATAAAATTAAATAAAAAAAATTAAAAAAAGCTTTAAAAATCAAAAACTCAAAAGTAAAAATTAAAAAAAAAATAAAAATAAAAAAATTTAAAATATGCTTTCGAAATATAAAAATTAAAACTAAAAATTAAATAAAAAGGAAAATTTAAAAATAAAATAAATGCTTTAAAATATAAAAATTAAAACTAAAAAAAAGATTAAAAAAAGCTTTAAAAATCGGAAAATTAAAAAAATATGAAATAAAAATTAAATTTAAAAAATAGAATTAATTAAAAATAATTAAAAAACAAAATAAAATCCGTAAAGTGCTGTAAAGTACTGTAAAAGTTCCATAAAAGGTAGTGTCGTAAAGCGCGACTGTCGAAAAAACGCACCTTTTACAACAGTCGCGCTTTACGGCACCTTTTACGACAGTCGCGCTTTACGGCACCTTTTACGACAGTCGCGCTTTACGGCACCTTTTGCGACAGTCGCGCTTTACGGCAGTTTTACGACAGTCGCGCTTTACGGCAGCTTTTGCGACAGTCGCGCTTTACGGCACCTTTTACGACAGTCGCGCTTTACGGCAGTCTTGCGACAGTCGCGCTTTACGACACCTTTTTACGACAGTCGCGCTTTACGGCACCTTTTACGACAGTTTTGCGACAGTCGCACTTTACGGCAGCTTTTGCGACAGTCGCGCTTTACGGCACCTTTTACGACAGTCGCGCTTTACGGCACCTTTTACGACAGTCGCGCTTTACGGCCCCTTTTACGACAGTCGCGCTTTACGGCAGCTTTTACGACAGTTTTGCGACAGTCGCGCTTTACGGCAGCTTTTGCGACAGTCGCGCTTTACGGCAGCTTTTGCGACAGTCGCGCTTTGCGGCACCTTTTACGGCAGTCGCGCTTTACGGCAGCTTTTGCGACAGTCGCGCTTTACGGCAGCTTTTGCGACAGTCGCGCTTTACGGCACCTTTTACGACAGTTTTGCGACAGTCGCACTTTACGGCAGCTTTTGCGACAGTCGCGCTTTACGGCACCTTTTACGACAGTCGCGCTTTGCGGCACCTTTTACGACAGTCGCGCTTTACGGCCCCTTTTACGACAGTCGCGCTTTACGGCAGCTTTTACGACAGTTTTGCGACAGTCGCGCTTTACGGCAGCTTTTGCGACAGTCGCGCTTTACGGCAGCTTTTGCGACAGTCGCGCTTTGCGGCACCTTTTACGGCAGTCGCGCTTTACGGCACCTTTTACGACAGTCGCGCTTTACGGCACCTTTTACGACAGTTTTGCGACAGTCGCGCTTTACGGCAGCTTTTGCGACAGTCGCGCTTTACGGCACCTTTTACGACAGTTTTGCGACAGTCGCACTTTACGGCAGCTTTTGCGACAGTCGCGCTTTACGGCACCTTTTACGACAGTCGCGCTTTGCGGCACCTTTTACGACAGTCGCGCTTTACGGCCCCTTTTACGACAGTCGCGCTTTACGGCAGCTTTTACGACAGTTTTGCGACAGTCGCGCTTTACGGCAGCTTTTGCGACAGTCGCGCTTTACGGCAGCTTTTGCGACAGTCGCGCTTTGCGGCACCTTTTACGGCAGTCGCGCTTTACGGCACCTTTTACGACGTTTTATGAAAATTTTACGGCACTTTACAGCACTTTAGAGTTTTTATTTTTTTTTTCATGTATTTTTAATTAATTTTATTTTATTAATTTTGGGGTTTTTTTAATTTTTCTATTTTAAAGCTTTTTATTTTATTTTTTAATTTTTTTATTTGTTTTTTTAACTTTCCTATTTTTAAAGCTTTTTATTTTATTTTTAAAATATTTTTAAATTTAATTTTTAAATTTAATTTTTCTTTTTTTAAAGCATTTTTTTTTAATTTTGTTTTTTATTTAATTTTTATTTTTCTATTTTTAAGGCTTTTATTTTTTTAATTTTATTTTTTTATTTATTTTTATTTTTAAACCTTTTTATTTTTTAAATTTTTTTATTATTTTTTTTATTTTTAAAGCATTTATTTTATTTTTTTAAATATTTATCTTTCTTTTTAATTTTTCTATTATTAAAGGTTTTTATTTTTTAAATTTTATTTTTAATTTTTTAATTTTTCTCTTTTTAAAGTATTTTTTAAATTTTTTTTTTTAATTTTTCTATTTTTAAAGCTTTTTATTTTTTTAATTTTTATTTAATTTTTATATTTCATTTTTTTATTTTTAAAGCATTTATTATATTTTTTAATTTTGTTTTTTATTGATGGTTTATTTTTCTATTTTAAAAGCATTTATTTGATTTGTAAATTTTTTAATTTAATTTTTAATTTTTCTATTTTTAAAGCCTTTTTAAAATTTTTTAAATTCGTTTTTATTTTTAATTTTGCTATTTTAAAAGCTTTATATTTTATTAATTTTTTATTTAATTTTTATATTTAATTTTATTATTTTTAAAGCATTTATTATATTTTTTAATCTTGTTTTTTATTGAATGTTTATTTTTAATTTTTCTATTTTTAAAGCTTTTTATTTTTTTAATTTTATTTTAAATTTTTTTATTTTTAAGTTTTCTATTTTTAAAGCATTTTTTTTTTGTTTTTATTTAATTTTTATTTTTTAAATTTTCTATTTTCAAAGTTTTTGAATTTTTAAATTGTATTTTTTATTTATTTTTATTCTTAATTTTTTTATTTTTAAGTTTTCTATTTTTAAAGCATTTATTTTTTTAATTTTGTTTTTAATTTATTTTTCTATTTTTAAATTTTGTATTATTAAAGCATTTATTTTTTAATTTTGTTTTTTTCCTAATTTTTATATTTATTTTTTTCTATTTTTAAAGCATTTCTTTTTTAATTTTGTTTTTTATTTAATTTTTATTTTTTAAATTTTTTATTTTCAAAGTTTTTGAATTTTTAAATTTTATTTTTTATTTATTTTCATTCTTAATTTTTTTATTTTTAAAGCATTTATTTTTTTAATTTTATTTTTTATTTAATTTTTATTTTTAATTTTTCTATTTTCAAAGCTTTTTTATTGTTTAATTTTATTTTTTATTTAATTTTTATTTTTAATTTTATATTTTGAAACCTTTTATTTTTTAATTTAATTTTTTATTTCTATTTTTAATTTTTCTATTTTTTAACCTTTTAATTTTATTAATTTTGATTTAATTTTTATATTTAATTTTTATATTTTTAAAGCATTTATTATATTTTTTAATTTTGTTTTGTATTAAATTTTTATTTTTAATTTTTCTATTTTTAAAGCATTTATTTTATTTATTTAATTTTATTTTTATTTAATTGTTATTTTTAATTTTTCTATTTTTAAAGCATTTTTTAAATTTTCTTTTTTATTTAATTTTTATTTTTAATTTTTCTCTTTTTAAAGCATTTTATTTTTTTAATTTTCTTATTATTTTTTATTTCTAATTTTTCTATTTTTAAAGCATTTATTTTTTTAATTTTGTTTTTTATTTAATTTTTTTTTAATTTGTCTATTTTTAAAGCTTTTTATTTTATTTGGTGTTGCCCAGACCAATTTAAGCTGGTGATTGTGGTGGTGTTTGAGGGTCTTGCATTACGGCAGTACATTTTATGGAACTTGTACCGCACTTTACAGCACTTTACAGTTTGGTTTTTTTATTATTTATTTTTAATTAATTTTGGTTTTTTTTTTTAATTTTTCTATTTTTAAAGCATTTTATTTGGTGCTGCCCAAACCTGCTGTAGTGCATTTTTATACTTTGTAATACTTTGAAGTAATTTTTCCCAAATGGTTTATCCCAAACTGTACCCCCCTCCCTTTACCTGTGTTATCCCTCTCCCGGGATGAGATCATCCCCAAACCCCCACCCTGGCTCTCTGTCAATCACTCAGCCTCCCATCCCCCCCCATGCAGAAGTTTCAGTCCAAGTTGTCGAGTGATTAGCCAGAGGCTCGGGGTCAGCCCCCAAGCCTTGCCCCATACGCTGTCCTATATGTCTATCCCCCAGCATCCATCCCTTAGGGTCACTTAATGGTTGGTAGGATGTTATCTACTTTCGGTTTCCACCTCCCTTTAAATGTAACCTTGGCACATCTCCCAGGGCTCTTGGCAGGAGGCACCCTGAGGTGCAGGAGCTCCTTTGGGACTCCTAATAAAACTTTGGATTAACCCCTGCTAAGAGTCAGCCCTTTCTCTTCTACTGCTGTCTCTGGTGTCTCTTCTGCTGCAAAGGCGACCAGGCCAGGTGCCCTCAGCACCCTCGGGGCACACACAGAGCGTGTCTCCCCCCAGCCCAGGTGCCCTCAGTACCCTCGGGGCACAGAGAGTGTCTCCCTGCCAGCCCAGGTGCCCTCAGCACCCTCGGGGCACACACAGAGCGTGTCTCCCCCCAGCCCAGGTGCCCTCAGTACCCTCGGGGCACAGAGAGTGTCTCCCCCCAGCCCAGGTGCCCTCAGTACCCTCCGGGCACACACAGAGAGTGTCTCCCCCCAGCCCAGGTGCCCTCAGTACCCTCCGGGCACACACAGAGAGTGTCTCCCCCCAGCCCAGGTGCCCTCAGCACCCTCGGGGCACACACAGAGAGTGTCTCCCCCCAGCCCAGGTGCCCTCAGCACCCTCGGGGCACACACAGAGAGTGTCTCCCCCCAGCCCAGGTGCCCTCAGCACCCTCGGGGCACACACAGAGAGTGTCTCCCCCCAGCCCAGGTGCCCTCAGCACCCTCGGGGCACACACAGAGAGTGTCTCCCCCCAGCCCAGGTGCCCTCAGCACCCTCGGGGCACACACAGAGAGTGTCTCCCCCCAGCCCAGGTGCCCTCAGCACCCTCGGGGCACAGACAGTGTCTCCCTGCTGTTGGCCGTGTCGGGGCTGCCCCCCCGGTGTCTGCCAACTCGGGACCGGACGAGGGTTACTGAGAGGCTCGCACAAACCCGCTCGGCCGCTGATTGTGGTGGTGTTTGAGGGTCCTCCAGGACAAGGGAGGAGATGAGAATCTTGACTCCCCCTTTCAGAAGGCTGAAATATTATTTTATGATCTCTATTATATTAAAAGAAAATGAGATATTAGAACTACACTAAAAGAGCAAGGAGACATCAGAAAGCTGGAAAGGAATGAATAATAAAAACCTGGGACTGATCACAGCCCCGACACCGCTGGACCATGATTGGTCATCAAGTAGAAACAATGCACAGGAGACCAACCCAAGATGCCCCTGTTGCTAAACCATCTCCAGCCCACACTCCACAGCCAGCAGATTGTTATTGGTTCCATTTCTGTTCTGAGGCTTCTCAGGAGAAAAAACCCAGCAAAAGGATTTTCATCAAACACATCAGTGCCAGGTGATGGCACAGGCAACATGGGCTGGCAGAGGTCACTGTGTCATCCCTGCCAGCCCAGATGTCACAGCAAGGAGGCGAGAGTTCACCCTGTGCTCACACTGCAATACAGAGCAATACAACACAACACACACATTAACACAAGATTATAACCTTTTTCTATTTTCATTACTTGTGGATTTATTGTTACAGGACACCCAAAACAACAAAAGCACACAAAAAACAGCATTCATCTACCATTAACACCCCCTTCAAATGACACACAAACTCACCATCCCTCTCACCACAACTGCTAAATTACACCCCAGCAATCATTGGTCCTCGGGAACGTGGTTCCCTGGAGCCTCCAAAAATTCCTCCTGCCTGACGAAATACCCAGTCCCTGGACGGTGCGCGCCCAAACTTTGGCGATGAACGTCGCCTCACAGACCGACCGGGACCGGGGAAAAAAAACCCAGCCGGGGGGCAAAAAAAAAAGAAAAAAAAAAACCCAGCCGGGGGTGGCAGTGGGGAACCAGGCTAGGGATTTTTTACTCTAAATTTACAAATGAGTTGAAAAACCTGAAAAGCAAAACTCACACGGTTAAATCCAGTCAGCATGAGCTCACACACTCAGAGATGAGCAGACACAGACAGACACAGACACATGCTCACGCACTCCTCCCATTTAAACGTTCCCTGTGGCTCTTACTCGAGACGCTGAAGAACGCGCTTCCACGCTTCTTCTGGCTGCCGCTCCTCAACGGCAAATGGTAGATTCGGGGGAAATCGGCAGCCTCGGGGACCTGTGAGATGACAGGAAGCGGTCAACAAGTGGCTGACAGCTAGGACTTGTCCCCGCTCTGACCAATAAATTTTCTACCCTAAACCCCACTAAAGACAGATGAACAGTAAAGTTTTTATAACTCTGCTACCTAACTGTGACTACATGCCAGGGCAGGGCAGCTCCGACCATAAGTGGTACAACATGAGTACACACAATAAAAACAGACGCATACAGTGCAAGTGTGCATGGAGTGTAAGTCCATACAATATAAGCCAGCATAGGTACACACAATGTAAGTACATACAGTGTAAGCCAACATAGGTAAACGCAATGTAAGTACATACAGTATAAGTACATACAGTATAAACCAGCATAGGTACAAACAATGTAAGTACATACAGTATAAGCCAGGACTTGAGATAGCTCTCTGGAAGATTAATTCTTGAGCCCTGTACCCTTTGAGAAGATGGAACCTATAGAACTCCTGCAGTCACGTGAGGAGGGTGTAAGACGCTCCCTCGGGAAGTCCAAGAGAATGGCGTGGAAAAAAAGGCACTACCAAAGCTGGTAGTGAGAAGGAAGATGGATGAGAACATCTTGTCCCTTTGAGACATTCCTGTCTCAAAGAATAAAAATGTAAAGATGCCGGAATAAGGGATATCCAGAAAGGAACGTGAGTAGAATATGGCCTACGTGGCACGGAATAGTGCCGATAAAGCGTTGAGACGTAACAAAGGCCTGTGACATGTAAGACGATGGACACGGACGACATAACACGGACACGGACGACATAACACGGACACCGTAACACGGACACGGACGACATAACACGGAGATGAGTGACAACTGCCTGGCACTGTCCCCGTAGGGACCCGAGATTCCTAGTGCAAGGTGAGCCAGAGGCTGATGATGCCAAAGGAAAGGAAGCCCTAGGACGAGAGCACGTGATGATGAAACGGAACTCGTCAAAAGAAGTTAGTGCCGAAGCAGTTAAGAGGATGCTCGAGAGGGGCGGCGAGCCTAGAGAAGGAAGCGGACTGCCGGGTGACCGTGGCCGTAGCTCCGGAGGTGAAGGCGAGCTCCTCGGGGGAAAGATCCGTGACGACGTCAAGGCGAGGGAGGCGGACGACGCAAAGTACGCGAAGATGTGGAGATGGGTCAGAACTGCCCTGCCCGGCAAAGGCTCTGGCGAGGCTGAGGGGAAACCCTCTCCCTTTACTTCCAGAGAGCCTGCCCCGCTACAGACCTCTCCGCTAAGCTGACATCAAATTGCCTCCTGTGATAGTAAAGGCTATTCCCCTTCTCCCAACCGCTGGCCCCAACACTTAGCTTTTGGAAGATGAGAGGACAAAATCCATCCTCGGTCAGACGTGGATGTTGAAATGCTCTCCGTGTGTGCTTCGGTGCTGCCGTTTCCAAGCTTGGGCTACGAGCCTCCTCAGGGTACCTAAGACAAAACAGAAAACCTGACTATTGCCCTCAAAAACAGTAATTCCCGGGACTCCTCTGCACCACTGCCCCAGCTCACCTCAAATCTTGATTTGGCTCTGGAGGGTGCCCAGAAGATACCTGCAAAGAGAAAAGGGACACGCTTAGCATGCTGCTGTGTAACGCTCACCTATGGGTCAGCCTGCCTAAACTCCAACTCACCTGCCCTCCTCGGTTCCTTGGCATGCCTAGGGCAGCGACAGCACCTGCAATGAAACAAATCGGAAAAGCATGCTGAGATACTGTGAAAACACAACCTCCCTAATCTGACAAGGATGCCACACCGATACCTTAAGCTGCACACACCTGGCATAGGCGTGCTCGGCCAGGAGAGATGGCAAGTGGACCACCTAAAATAAAAAAACAAGAGGAGATGCTTAGAGCTGCACCAAAACTGAGACCTCAGCAATAACAACTGCTTCTGTACGCTATTCAATGCTCACCTTGCCCACTCAGCCTTGACTGCTGCTCTCGGCCTTGACCTCCTAAGAAGAGAGACAACGAACAATGCTGTAACGGCCACCATTTATGCTTCCTCTGCAGAAACAAACATGGACTCACATGCTCGGGGCAATCCCCACACGCGGGATGGGGGGCTCTGCCCTGGATTTTATCCTTCTGCATCTGAAAGAAAGTCAGGACAAAAGTCAAACTGTTGCAGGGTAACTTAATAGCTCCAGATATCTTGTGTCCAACTACACCCCACATTACAAACTTCAAGTCCCCGGGACTTCTCCTATTGCACCAGGCTATGCGGCAGGGCAGAGCAGCTCCGGCACAAATGTGTGTGCAGACACCTGTGACACAGGACAGACAGGACGTGACAGACAACGGGGACACAACACAGACAGAAAGCTCCTGGCAAGGAAAATGGCTGCGAGGACTGAGAGAATGCAAAAGGAGATGACCGAGGGGAGACCGATGGTGAGCTGATGAGGCTCAGAGAAACCTGGAGGAAGAAGATGCTAACCGAATTATTTATTCCAAGAACTGCAAAGATGGATGCCTGAGAATCCTACAGCCAGAAGCCTCTACCTGCCCTCACCTTCTCACAAGTCCTAGTCCGCCATAATGGATCCTGGCGGGGCAGAGCTGTCCATACAGCTCAGAACAAGACCTGAAAAGACATCCGACCGGATGCTTCTAAAGAGACAAGAGAGTCTGATGCCTGTCTGAGCTCCTGAGGCAAAAGTTCTATGGCATTGGTGCCAGGCCGAGGAATGCAGAGATCACAGATGCTAACAATGATGCCAGGGTTTCTGACAGGCCCCTCCAAGGCCTAAGATAAAAGACATGACATATCCAAACACACATAATACACAAAAGACAAGTGACACGATACACACCGGGACTGCTCTGCCCTGCGCACCTCAGCACTGTGATCCAAAGTCAGGCTTTGCTTTTCTGGGGCCTAAGGGTGTGCACTTCATGGACACCCCCATGTCCAAAGGAGACTCAAAAATCCCTCACGGTGGGTCCCTACCCTGCGCCCCGCTTTCATCCCCTCTGTGCGTTGTAGCCCTCTACTTATCTCTCGCACTGCTGGGGATGCAGATCCATATCAGGTGCAAAAGAAGGCAGCCTCAACATCTGGGAAGTTCCTGCTGGCACTGTTGTTCAACAACTTCCTGTTGTTTCTCAGTCAGCTACGTGAAAGAAATCCAAATATCAGTGCATGATCTCTGCAGCACACTGGCCAAAACCCAACAATTCTGCGACTCACCGTTCTCCTAAGAATGCCCGGCTCCTGGGGCCGCACCCTTCGGCCGCGCTCCGAGGCTGATGCCATTGTCACGGGGTAAGCCTGGGTTAAAAGGAGACGAGGTCATGTGGCATTGCTGAAACCTGAGCGGACCCTCGCTCCTCCTCCCTGCTTCCCCGACTCACCGCAACTCCTGGGCAGGTGCCCAAGGCCACCTGGATGGCACCTTTAAAGAGAAAAGTTCTGGGCTTCATCACCAGGTCCTGTAACGCGCCCACAGGGCTCGCACGTGCAGGGAACCCGGTGCATCGGCCGGCTGGTGACGGGGGCTTGGCAGGCTCCGAGTGGAACGCCTAAAGCACAAAAAAGAGAATGGAAGCTTAGAGCAGCACCAGAAACTGAGACTGGAGCAATAACAGCTACTTCCCTCCACTGCTCACCTTGACTGCTGGTATCCAGATTTACTTCCTAAAAAGAAAGACAAAGAACAGAGCTGTAACAGAGTCACCATATACACTTCTGCTGCAGAGACAAATGGTGCCTCACCTGCTCGGGGGAAACCACTCACCCGGGATGGGGGCCTCTGGCACACATTTAATCCATCTGAATCTGAAAAAAATGTCAGGACAAGAGTCAAGCTGTTGCAGGATAACTTAAGATCTCCAGATATCTTGTGTCCATCTACAAATCCCACCTAGAGTCCAACTACACCCCACATTACAAACTTCAAGTCCCCGGGACTTCTCCTATTGCACCAGGCTATGCGGCAGGGCAGAGCAGCTCCGGCACAAATGTGTGTGCAGACACCCGTGACACGGGACAGACAGGACGTGACAAACAACAGGGACACAACATGGACAGAAATCTCCTGGAAAGGAAAATGGCTGCGAGGACTCAGAGAATGCAAAAGGAGATGACCGAGGGGAGACCGATGGTGAGCTGATGAGGCTCAGAGAAACCTGGAGGAAGAAGATGCTAACCGAATTATTTATTCCAAAAACTGCAAAGATGGATGCCCGAGAATCCTACAGCCAGAAGCCTCTACCTGCCCTCACCTTCTCACAAGTCCTAGTCCGCCATAATGGATCCTGGCGGGGCAGAGCTGTCCATACAGCTCAGAACAAGACTTGAAAAGACATCCGACCGGATGCTTCTAAAGAGACAAGAGAGTCTGAGGCCTGTCTGAGCTCCTGAGTCCAAAGTTCCATGGCTTGGGTGCCAGGCCGAGGAATGCAGAGAGCACAGATGCTAACAATGATGCCAGGGTTTCTGACAGGCCCCTCCAAGGCCTAAGGTAAAGGACATGACATATCCAAACAACACATAATACACAAAAGACAAGTGACACAATACACACCGGGACTGCTCTGCCCTGCGCACCTCAGCACTGTGATCCAAAGTCAGGCTTTGATTTTATGGGGCCTAAGGGTGTGCACTTCATGGACACCCCCCCATGTCCAAAGGAGACTCAAAAACCCCTCCCAGTAATTCCCAAACCAGCACCCTGCTTGCATCCCCTCTGTGGGTCGTGGCCCTCTACTTATCTCTCGCACTCCTGGGGATGCCGGTCTCGGCTGCAAAGAAAGGCCACCTCGTCAGACGGGAAGGTCCTGCTGGCACCAGGCTGGTGTCTCTCAGACAGCTGTATTAAGGAAAATCAAACATCAGTGCCCAATCTTGGCAGCCCATCGGCCAAAACCCCACAAGTCTGCTACTCACCGTGCTCCTAAGAACGCTCAGCCGCTAGGGCCGCACGCTTCGGGCACGCTCGGAGACTGAGGCCGTCGTCACAGGGGGTGCCTGGGCTAAGAGGAGATGAGGTGATTTGGCATGGCTGAAACCTGAGGGGACCCTCGCTCCTCCTCCCTACTTCTCCGACTCACCGCAACTCCTTGGCAGCTGCTGAAGGCCACCTGGATGGCACCTTGAAATAGAAGAGTTCAGGGCTTCATCACCAGGTCCTGTAACGCATCCACAGGGCTCACACGGGCAGGAAACCCGGTGCATCGGCCGGCTGGTGACGGGTGCTTGGCAGGCTCCCAGTGGATTGCCTAAAGCACAAAAAAGAGAATGGAAGCTTAGAGCAGCACCTGAAACTGAGACCTGAGCAATAACAGCTACTTCTCTCCACTGCTCACCTTGACTGCTGGTATCCAGATTTACTTCCTAAAAAGAAAGACAAAGAACAGAGCTGTAACAGAGTCACCACATACACTTCTGCTGCAGAGACAAATGGTGCCTCACCTGCTTGGGGGAAACCACTCACCTGGGATCGGGGCCTCTGGCACACATTTAATCCATCTGAATCTGAAAAAAATGTCAGGACAAGAGTCAAGCTGTTGCAGGATAACTTAAGAGCTCCAGATATCTTGTGTCCATCTACAAATCCCACCTAGAGTCCAACTACACCCCACATTACAAACTTCAAGTCCCTGGGGCTTCTCCTATTGCACCAGGCTATGCGGCAGGGCAGAGCAGCTCCGGCACAAATGTGTGTGCAGACACCCGTGATACGGGACAGACAGGACGTGACAGACAACGGGGACACAACACGGACAGAAATCTCTGGGCAAGAAGGATGACTGCAAGGACTGAGAAGATGCCAAATGAGATGACCGAGGAGAGACTGATGGTGAGCTGATGAGGCTCAGAGAAACCTGGAGGAAGAAGATGCTAACCGAATGATTTATTCCAAAAACTGCAAAGATGGATGCCCGAGAATCCTACAGCCAGAAGCCTCTACCTGCCCTCACGTTCTTTCAAGTCCTAGTCCGCCATAATGGATCCTGGCGGGACATAGCTGTCCATACAGCGCAGAACAAGACCTGAAAAGACATCCGACCGGATGCTTCTAAAGAGACAAGAGAGTCTGATGCCTGTCTGAGCTCCTGAGGCAAAAGTTCTATGGCCTGGCTGCCAGGCCAAGGAATGCAGAGATCACAGATGCTAACAATGATGCCAGGGTTTCTGACAGGCCCCTCCAAGGCCTAAGGTAAAGGACATGACATATCCAAACAACACATAATACACAAAAGACAAGTGACATGATAAACACTGGGACTGCTCTGCGCACCTCAGCACTGTGATCCAAAGCCAGGCTTTGCTTTTATGGGGCCTAAGGGGCTGCTTCATGGACAGCCCCATCTGCAAAGGAGACTCAAAAACCCCTCCCAGTAATTCCCAAACCAGCACCCTGCTTGCATCCCCTCTGTGGGTCGTGGCCCTCTACTTATCTCTCGCACTCCTGGGGATGCCGGTCTCGGCTGCAAAGAAAGGCCACCTCGTCAGCCGGGAAGGTCCTGCTGGCACCGGGCTGTTGTCTCTCAGACAGCTGTATTAAAGAAAACCAAACATCAGTGCCCGATCTTGGCAGCCCCTCGGCCAAAACCCCACAAGTCTGCTACTCACCGTTCTCCTAAGAACACTCAGCTGCTCGGGTCGCACGCTTCGGGCACACTTGGAGACCGAGGCCGTCGTCACAGGGGGTGCCTGGGTTAAGAGGAGATGAGGTGATTTGGCATGGCTGAAACCTGAGGGGACCCTCGCTCCTCCTCCCTACTTCCCCGACTCACCGCAGCTCCTCGGCGGTTCCTGACCCGGAACTCAGGGCTGGCGAGAGCGGCAAACCCGGTCCATCGGCCGCTGGGGATGGGAGCTTGGCGTGCTCCGAGCGGATGGCCTAAGGCACAAAAACGGGAATGGAGACTGAGACGTGCCCCAGGAATTGAGAGCTCAGCAACAAGAAATGCTACTGATCACCTTGCTCTCCTGAACTTGATTTCTGGGATCCCGCGATACTTCCTAAAAATAAAGACAAAAAAAAAAAAAGCTGTAACAGGGCCACATTTGACACTCCCCCTGCAGAAACAAATGGTGACTGACCTGCTTGTGGGAACCCCCTCACCCAGGATAGGGGGCTCTGCCACGGGTGCAATGCATCTGCACCTGAAAGAAAGTCAGAACATGTGTCAAACACCTGCAGGATAACTCAAAACCTGCAAACACCTTAGGTCAATCTAGGAATGGCATCTAGAGTCCAACTACACCCCACAATACAAATTTCAACTTCCCGGGACTTGTCCTATTACACCAGGCTATGCGGCAGGGCAGAGCAGCTCCGGCACAAATATGTGCACACACCCGTGACACGGGACAGACAGGACATGACAGACAACAGAGACACAACACGGACAGAAATCTCTGGGCAAGAAGGATGACTGCAAGGAGCACAAGGACAGAAAATTAGATGACTGAGGTAAGATGGATGGTGAGCTGACGAGGCTCAGAGAAACCTGGAGGAAGAAGATGCTAAACTGAATGATTTAGTCCAAGAGCTGCAAAGATGGATGCCCGAGAATCCTACGGCCAGAAGCCTCTACCTGCCCTCACCTTCTCACAAGTCCTAGTCCACCATAATGGATCCTGGCGGGGCAGAGCTGTCCATACAGCTCAGAACAAGACCTGAAAAGACATCCGACCGGATGCTTCTAAAGAGACAAGAGAGGCTGATGCCTGTCTGAGCTCCTGAGGCAAAAGTTCTATGGCCTGGGTGCCAGGCCGAGGAATGCAGAGATCACAGATGCTAACAATGATGCCAGGGTTTCTGACAGGCCCCACAACGACCTAAGGTAAAAGACATGACATATCCAAACACACATAATACACAAAAGACAAGTGACACAATACACACCGGGACTGCTCTGCCCTGCGCACCTCAGCACTGTGATCCAAAGTCAGGCTTTGCTTTTCTGGGGCCTAAGGGGCAGCTTCATGGACACCCCCATCTCCAAAGGAGACTCAAAAACCCCTCCCGGTGGGTCCATACCCTGCGCCCCGCTTTCATCCCCTCTGTGCGTTGTAGCCCTCTACTTATCTCTCGGACACCTGGGGATGCAGGTCCATGTCAGGTGCAAAAGAAGGAAGCCTCAACATCTGGGAAGTTCCTGCTGGCACTGTTGTTCAACAACTCCCTGTTGTTTCTTAGTCAGCTACGTGAAAGAAATCCAAATATCAATGCATGATCTCTGCAGCACACTGGCCAAAACCCAACAATTCTGCGACTCACCGTTCTCCTAAGAATGCCCGGCTCCTGGGGCCGCACCCTTCGGCCGCGGTCCGAGGCTGATGCCATTGTCACGGGATAAGCCTGGGTTAAAGGAGACGAGGTGATTTGGCATTGCTGAAACCTGAGCGGACCCTCGCGCCTCCTCCCTGCTTCCCCGACTCACCGCAACTCCTTGGCAGGTGCCCAAGGTCACCTGGATGGCACCTTTAAATAGAAGAGTTCAGGGTTTCATCACCAGATCCTGTAATGCGTCCACAGGGCTCGCACGTGCAGGGAACCCGGTGCATCGGCCGTCTGGTGACGGGGGCTTGGCAGGCTCCGAGTGGATTGCCTAAAGCACAAAAAAGAGAATGGAAGCTTAGACTTGCCCCAGGAATTGAGAGCTCAGCAACAAAAACTGCTACTGATCACCTTGCTCTCCTGAACTTGACTGCTGAGATCCAGATTTACTTCCTAAAAAGAAAGACAAAAAACAGTGCTGTAACAGGGTCACCCTTGACACTCCCCCTGCACAGACAAATGGTGACTGACCTGCTTGTGGGAACCCCCTCACCCAGGATGGGAGGCTCTGCCATGGATGCAATGCATCTGCACCTGAAAGAGAGTTAGAACATATGTCAAACACCTGCAGGATAACTCAAAACCTGCAAACACCTTAGGTCAACCTAGGAATGGCATCTAGAGTCCAACTGCACCCCACATTACAAATTTCAACTCCCCAGGTCTTGTCCTATTACACCAGGCTATGCGGCAGGGCAGAGCAGCTCCGGCACAAATGTGTGCACACACCCGTGACACAGGACAGACAGGACGTGACAGACAACGGGGACACAACACGGACAGAAATCTCGAGACAAGAACCATGACTGCAAGGAGCACAAGGACAGAAAATTAGATGACTGAGGTAAGATGGATGGCGAGCTGATGAGGCTCAGAGAAACCTGGAGGAAGAAGATGCTAACCGAATTATTTATTCCAAAAACTGCAAAGATGGATGCCTGAGAATCCTACAGCCAGAAGCCTCTACCTGCCCTCACCTTCTCACAAGTCCTAGTCCACCATAATGGATCCTGGCGGGGCAGAGCTGTCCATACAGCTCAGAACAAGACCTGAAAAGACATCCGACCGGATGCTTCTAAAGAGACAAGAGAGGATGATGCCTGTCTGAGCTCCTGAGTCCAAAGTTCCATGGCCTGGGTGCCAGGCCGAGGAATGCAGAGAGCACAGATGCTAACAATGATGCCAGGGTTTCTGACAGGCCCCTCCAAGGCCTAAGGTAAAGGACATGACATATCCAAACAACACATAATACACAAAAGACAAGTGACACAATACACACCGGGACTGCTCTGCCCTGCGCACCTCAGCACTGTGATCCAAAGCCAGGCTTTGCTTTTATGGGGCCTAAGGGGCCGCTTCATGGACACCCCCCCATCTCCAAAGGGGACTGAAAAACCCCTCCCATTAATTCCCAAACCAGCCCCCCGCTTTCATCCCCTCTGTGGGTCATGGCCCTCTACTTATCTCTTGCACATCTGGGGATGCCGGTCTCAGGTGCTAAGAAAGGCCACCTCGTCAGCCGGGAAGGTCCTGCTGGCACCGGGCTGTTGTCTCTCAGACAGCTGTATTAAAGAAAACCAAACATCAGTGCCTGATCTTGGCAGCCCCTCGGCCAAAACCCCACAAGTCTGCTACTCACCGTCCTCCTAAGAACGCTCAGCTCCATCGCCGAGTCCCGTGATTCTTCCGCAGGGCTCGGGAGAGCGGCGTGCTCGGCGTGTCGGCGACTGGGGCTCAGCGTACTCCGAGTGGATTACCTAAAGCGCAGAAACAGGAACAGATGCTTAGAGTTGCACTGGAAAGCGAGACTGGAGCATTAACAACTGCTTCTGTACCCTACTCAATGCTCACCTTGCCCACCTCATCTTGACTGCCGATATCCAGCTTTACTTCCTAAAAAGAAAAAGAACAGAGCTGTAACAGAGTCACACTTTACACTCTCCCTGCAGAGACAAACGGTGACTGACCTGCTCGGGGGAACCTCCTCACCTGGGATGGGTGGATGGATTTTGCCCTGGATTTTATCCTTCTGCATCTGAAAGAAAGCGAGGACAAAAGTCAAAGGGCTGCGGGATAACTTCACAGCTCCAAACATCTTGTGTCTATCTATGAATATCATCTAGAGTCTGGCAACACCCCACAAACTGCAACTCCCTGGGACTTGTCCTGTTGCAGCAGGCTATGCGGCAGGGCAGGGCAGAGCGGCTCCGGCACAAATATGTGCGGACACCCGTGACACAGAACGTGACAAACAGGGGGACAACAAACACAACACATCATGCTTGTGGTGAGGGTCTCGAGGGGAAAAGGCAAAAGGGACCCCAAAGACACACTAGGTAACACAGTACACCGGACAACACGACGTGGACCGGAACTGCTCTGCGCTGCCCGCCTGAAAGCTGCCGTCAAAATTAGAGCCTCTCCCTTTAGCTGTCCTAAGAGGCCCCTTGGAGGAGATTGCTTTTCCCTCTGCTAATTTTTAAATCTGTCCCAGGAACTCCCAACCCGCTGCTCTCCCATTGTCCCATCTCCAGGCCGTGGCCCTGACTTATCTTTTGGATGATCGGTGATGAGGATCCACGTTGCACCTGAAATGAGTCTGCCTCGGAGGGCCCCGTGATCGCCTGTTAGCCTCTCGGTCAGCTACAATAAAGAAAAACAAAACCAAAGTATAAGCACAGAGTTATGTGGGCCAAATCCCAGCAAGTCAGCTACTTGCCCTCTCCTGAGTGTGCCCGGCTCCTTCAGGCTCCAGCTTCATCCTGATTCCAAGGCTGTGGCTGTTATTGTGAGTGGCACCTGGGTAAGAGAAAGGCAAAGTAAAATGGCATTCCTGTGAGTGCAGTGGATGACCTTGTGTGCTGCAAGACGTGTGAATGCCTCTGCTAGGCTTCTAAAAGGCCTTGGGTGGGGGGGGCCCTCAAATAAACACCCTGCTGCCTTCAAAACCACCTCCCCAACAATAACTCCTAACCGGATACCTGCTCACCCTCCCTCTCCTAGTCACAATCCTCAACTCACCTGAAGCCTCAATCTCAAACATCATCTTGGACACTGGGCAGATTCCTCTTGTGACACAATGAATCTGCTGAAAAAAGTGTTGTAGTTGACACAACCTGGAGTCTCTGGAAGCTGCGCTCCTCCTAAAAAAAATACAAAACAAAATAAGAACAAAACAGGAAATTACAAATGCACTTTACCACCCCTAAACACAAAACCCAAAACTGTGAACTTAAATACTCCCTGTATTCTATGCTGTTTTCTTCACAGTATCTTCAAAGCCTCTGTTGCTTTAGATGCCCACAAACACCTGCTGAAAACAAGCTGAGATAAGCTGAAAGAGCCTCTTACCTGAGAAGAGAGTGAAATGAGAGGAGAGCTCTGATCCTAGCACATCCCAGAGAGGGAATGAAGGCCCTGAGCAAAGGCTGGGGTTAATATACCCCTGATGGTGCCCGCCTCTCGTTCCCATGGCACCCAGGAAAAGGGAGGGGGGGTGAATCCCACCTGGTATGAAAGCCCTCAGAGCAGTTACAGCTGTTTGGCTCCTCTGACTCAAATTCAAGGGGAGCAAAGGGCTTGTTATAGAAGAAAACTCTTCTGAAAAATAACAGTGCTTTGTTTTTTGCAACAACTACTTGGAGTAAATGGGCAGGAAACTGGTAAGAAATAAAACTTTCTGTTTAGGCAGCATAACTAGATAAACTGGCTAATTTGCTGTTAACTTACATAATTATTCCTTAGTGGCTATTAAGTAGTACTTCATGTGTGACTGAGCCCGGTGGAGAAGAATGCTTATGATATGAATCGTCTAAGTCTCCTTGGGACCTCTAATTAGGCCTATCTACATTATAAGTAAAAATAAGAAAAATAAAAGCTTCCCAGGCAGTGTAAGGGTTAAGTGCATGCCAGGCTCACCCTGCTCTGAGATACTTGGTCCTATGGCACAGAAAGAAGGGCCCTGAAATGTATTTTTAAACCCTTAAAATGCTGAAAAAAGCAGAGCTTCCTTCCAGTGAACCCCTTAAAAAGAGGAAATGGGGCAGTTACCTCTACTGAAACGAATACAATGGCAAATAAATAGCTTCTGCCCTTTAATTTACTCTCCTTAATTATTGGGAAAAGAAGGGTTTTCTTCTCTCTTTAAATCTCTCCAGGGATGAAAAAAGAGGGATTTTTCCCTCAGTTCAACTCTTAAGATGGAGGGACAGCTGGGCTTCTCCCTCAGTTTAGGCCTCAGGACAATAAAAAGGGGGCGGCTACCCTTAATTCAAACCCATAAGAAACCTTGTCAAGATTTTCCCCTTCTATTTAAACTGGGGAATAATCGAAAATGAGGACTCGCTGTCAATTAACACCCCGAACAGCATAGAAAAGGCAGGGATTCTTTCAACTGAGACCACTAAAATTGCAGGGGAAGCAGAGTCCCTCCCAGTTTGAACACAAAAAATAAAGGAAAAGGAAGCTTTTTCCCTTTTTTCTAAACCCTTTTTCTCCTAATAACCCCTCTCCTTTCTGGGAGTGCTGTGGAGGGTCTGGGGGCTCTGGGGAGGGACTGGCACAGTAAAAGGGGAAAGTTGAAAGCCCTCTCCTGGAACCCCACACGCTGCCTGGCCTGCTCAGATGCTGCCCCTTGGCAAAAGGGCTCTTCCCTTGGCGTTTTCTCAAAGGGGACTGAGTGGTAATAGTTTCAAAAAAGGCAAATAATCCAAGAAATATACAAAGAACAACACAGAATTAAGAATTAAGACAACGCTTGTACCACTGATTTCAAACACTGCCTGGTTTTATTCTGGTCTTGCCTGAATAAAACATCTCCTTAGGGGAGGAATACTCCAGATAGAAGGATCAAGACTGTTTTTGTGTTCTGACCTTAGCCTGAGAATTGTACAGGGGAGAAGGAGAATTACCATTTCCATCAGTAAACTTTATTTGATTCATTCCAAGACTGGACATGCTAGCTGGGTTATAAGTAAATGCTTGAATTGTGAGAATAATTAGTATTGTAGTTCACAACATTTATGCTCTTATTGCAAAAAGTGTTAAAGTAATAACTTAGTTTTGTGGATGGGAATTACTAGTGCCTGGTGAATGAGAGATACCTGAAGAACGGTAAGAGACCACAGTTAAAGGGTGTCCAAACCAATTTGCCTGGAAATTAGTTAAGAGAAAGTGACAAGGAAATAGAGGGCACGATCAGATTGGCCTCTGTATTTTGCCACCGAGAAGATCAAATACACCTGCTGTGGGTTGCAACCTCACAGGCCTGGGAGGTGGGAGTATAAGGCATACTGGAGCTCTGTTATTCCTGTTTCTGGCACTCATTTGTTCTCTTTTCCCTTTCGGGATACCAGCAAGATCGTGTCACAAATGCTGCAGAAAGCATCACGTGGAAAGAAACCAAAGTTCCTCTTTAATTACACACACCTATGTCAACAGCCACTGTTATAACCCATCCAAATTAAGAACCTGTAGGCAAAATGGAGTAAAGTATTGGATTACAAGAAACTTAGGAAAAAGTGGTAATAGATTTGGAATTGAATGTCCAAAAGGAGAGAGAGGGATTTGTTTTACATTTAATCTTGACGGTTCGAGATTTGGTAAAAAAACAAATAATAAAGGAAAAGGTAAAACCAGCACAGCAACTTAACTCTGTATTGACCCCAAATTATCTATTGAGTCGTATTACAAGACTCCAAGCAGTTATAGAAATGATAGCAAATGGAGCTGCCCAGGCATTGGAGTTAATATCAAGTCAGCTAAGCCAAACAAAAACTGTAGTGTATCAGAATAGGTTGGCTTTACACTATTTATTGGCCAAAGAAGGGGGCGTTTGTGGAAAGTTTAATATATCAAATTGTTGAAAATTGATGACCACAGAAAAGTCATTCTAGAAAAAGCAAAAGAAATCAAAGAAGAAAAAAATATATATGCATATAATAACCCAGGTACCGGCCCAAAAATTAGAAAACAATGTTAAAACCTAGCTGGCAGGGTAATGTATTAGAAGAAATGAAGATCTTTCATTTTATGTGTTGCAACTATTTTTATATTTCTTCCTTGTGTAATCTCCTGTTTTATTTTGCCCGCATAGTCCAGAAGATGCAAGTAGATAAGAAATATTGCTCAAGCCAAAGGATTTACAAAGAATAAGAGTGGGGATTGTGACAAATGCAGGTATTTTATGATTGGCTTTTTTGAAATATTAAAATGAATATTATATGTGTTGTGTTAGAAAGGAATGCTGTATTAATTCTCTTAAGTAGTGTGTTAAATATAGTTTTAGGTTATAAAAACTGTTAAAATAGAAACAATGCTATGTAAGATACTTTTTTTAAAGAAAGGACTTGCAGCAAGATAGCGGCCACAGGACACCTGGATCTTTCAGAGAAAAAGAATTTTTATATATTGCCCTCTTATCAGAAGAAACAAACTTCTTCCTGTCTCCAAGGCACCATTAGGATTAGAAGGAAGAAGTGGATGATGACCAGACAGAATCCTGTATTTGAATGGAATTTATGCATCATGTATGAAGTGTATGACTATGCAACAGGCTATTGCTTTTAAGGGTTAATCCTTTGTTAACGGGGGTCCTTTTTTCGGGCTCATGCTGCCCAGAAAAAGGTACCCGGATGTCCGTAACTCTTTGTTTTGTTGTCTCATATTGTCCTAATTAAAATTGTCCAAATTATTATTATTCTAATTGTATTACTATTTTTATAACCATTTTATTACTATTAAACTTTCAAAAATTTTAATTGGCGTTTTTCACACCAGTCTGTTAGTTGAAAATTATCAAAAGATTTTTATGATATGTATCTATTTTCTAATTTTGGTATTAATGCTGGCGAATTTTCAGGGTTTACTGTCTAATTTTGGGTCGAGAAATCTGTCCCAAACACTGAAGGGACTCTGGAGCTATTTGGGAACAGTTCTTTTTTGAAATTCTTTTGTGTTGGGATCAAAGGGTTGGCATTTGCAAGGGCACAATAATTCTCTCTCTGTCCTGTATTTATTAAAGCAGCTGTCATATTCCAACCTCCTCCTCCTCCTCCTCCTCGTCGCACGGTTTGTGTGCATGGATGTGGCTGTGCAGACGAATCGTGACACAAAGTAGTCCCACTGGGTGCTAGGAGTGTGGAAGGCGAAAACGCGGAGGCACATCAGGTATCGGTTGTGCACGGTTACGCGCTGCGCTGCGGAGGGATCTCTCGGTGCCCGGCAGAAGGAGAGACGTGGAAGGATACGTGCAAGGCGCTGCAGTTTTCGCCTGCTGTGGTGCCGTGTACAGACGCAGTGGCGGCAGAAGTGGCGTGACAGGGCACAGGGATGCCGGCTGTGGCCGGACAGCGGCACGCAGCGGCTCGGAACCGGGACCAGGCTGTATCAAAGCTGCGGCGAAAGCAGTGGGGGGTGGCGGCGGGGCGGTGGAGATAGACCTGCGCATGCGTGCGGCTGATCCCGGAAGCAGCGCTGTGGTTCGATGAGTCGGCGCGGAGTGATATCACTGGTGCTGGGGTTGTAGCAACTGCGCATGCGTGGGTTCCGTCACTACTGCAGCGCGGGCAGTCGCATGGCGCCGGGCGGGCCGGGGTGTGCGGGAGGCGGCGGAGCTGCGGGAACGGGAATGGGGCTGCGGCTGTGGCCATGGAAGGGAATGCCGGGACGCCCATGGTTGCAGGAGGCGGCGGAGCCACGCCATCCAGCAGCTCTGAAGCGGGAGGGTGCGGTGGGGAAGGCGCAGCTCGGTCCGCCATGCAGCGGGGGCGGCAGGAGAGGGTAAGCGACCACGGGCGGCGCTGACGGGAGGCTGGGCTGGAGCGCCGCGGCGCCGGCACGGGGTGCCTTGGGTGGCTGGGGCGCCCCTGTAAAACAGTCATTAAAACACTCTAAAAATTATTTTAAAAGCCCTGAAAAAGCCCTAAAGGTATCCTAAACATTTCCAGAGAATTCCTAAAAAACTCCTGCAAAAAAACCCCTAAAATATCCTTAAAAATCCCTGAAAAATCACCTGAAAGACCCTAAAGAACTGTTGAACACCTGCCTGTAATACTGTGGCCTCCAAACATCATCTCTACCTATTAATCGGGGTAACTGCAAGACCCTCAAACACCACCAAAATCACCAGCTTGAGTTGGTCTGGCCAGCACCAAATAAAATAAAATAAAAAGCTCTATAAATAAAAAAATTTTAAAAAAAGCTTTAAAAATGGAAAAATTTAAAAAAAAATTAAATAAAAAATAAAATTAAAAAATAACAAAAAACGCTTTAAAAATAGAAAAATCAAAAATAAGAATTAAATAAAAAATAAAAAATAAAATAAATGCATTAAAAAGAAATTAAACTAAAAATTAAAAAATAAAATTAAAAAAATTTAAAAATTAAAAAAAAAATTAAAAAATAACAAAAAAAGCTTTAAAAATAGAAAAATAAAAAATAAAAATAAAATAAAAAATAAAATTAAAAAATTAAAATAAATGCTTTAAAAATAGAAAAATAAAAACTAAAAATTAAATAAAAAATTAAAAACTACAAATAAGAACAAGAGCTTTAAAAATAGAAAAATCAAAAATAAAAATTAAATAAAAAATAAAAAAAATAAAATAAATTCTTTAGAAATAGAAAAATTAAAACAAAAAAATAAAGATAAAATTAAAAAATAAAATAAAAAGCTTTAAAAATAGAAAAATCAAAACTAAAAATTAAATAAAAAATAAAATTAAAAAAAGAAATAAAAAATTAAAACTAAAAATTAAAGATAAAAAAATTTAAAAAATAAAAAAAGCTTTAAAAATAAAAAAATTAAAAATAAAAATTAAATAAAAAATAAAATTAAAAAATAAAATAAAAAGCTTTAAAAATAGAAAAATCAAAAATAAACATTAAATAAAAAAATAAAAGCTTTAAAAATAGAAAAATCACGACTAAAAATTAAATAAAAAATAAAATTAAAAAAAAGTAAAAATATTAAAACTAAAAATTAAATATAAAAATAAAATTTAAAAAATTAAAAATGCTTTAAAAATAGAAAAGTTAAAACTAAAAATTAAATAAAAAATAAAATTATAAAATAGAAGAAGTTCTTCTCATTGCCCACAGCCCCATTCACAGGTCTGGGACCATTTCCGTTTTCGTTCAAATCACAGCGCCACAGTCCACTTCCCACCCCCACAGAGATTTCAGCTCCAACCCAAAGAAGTTCCATCCCAGGCGCAAACAATATTCTACCATCGACAGGGTTTTCAATAACAAGAAAGAAGCTCCCTTTCCCACTCCACACATACTGTTCTACTTCTGCTCACAAGCCCTAGACCCTGCAGCCATGTCACAGGCCCACAGTGATTTCGACGCAAGAACACTAAAGTCTCCGTGCCAGCACTATGGTTTCTATGCCGTGTTCAGCCACCATCCCAGACCTGCAATGATGACAGCACCAGGCCCAGTGAATTCAGCTCTTTCAGCTCTTGACCCACAAGCTTTATTTTACTGCCAGCTCTCTTCTTGCAGCTCCAGCTCTGTGTTTCTCCAGCTTCTAAGGGCAGCATCTTGATCTTGGCTCCAACTCGGCAACAATTCAGCCCCCACACAAGCCTCTCGAAGCCCACTCCACCAGGAATGTCCCAGCCCAGTAGGGATTTCAGCTCCGCCTAACAATCCCTAGTCACTGTGCCAGCTCCTGCATAAGTTCATCTATTGCCCACAGCCCCATTCACAGGTCTAGGACCTTTTCTGTTTTCATTCAAATCACAGCCGAACAGTCCACTTCCCAGCCCCACATTGATTTCAGTTCCAACTCTAGAGGTTCCATCCCAGGCACAAACAATATTCTACCATCGACGAGGTTTTCAGGCGCAAGGCTGCAGCCCCCTTTCCTGCTCCACACGTTCTGTTCTAGTTTCAGTCACAATCCCCAGCCCCTGCAGCCACGTCACAGGCCTACAGGGATTTCGACGCAAAAACACTAAAGTCTCCGTGCCGGACCTATAGTTCTTATGCTGTGTTCAGCCCTGATTCCCCACCTGCAATGAAGACAGCACCAGACCCAGTGATTTCAGCTCTTTCAGCTCTTGACCCACAAGCTTTATTTTACCGTCTCTATGCCAGCCCTATGGTTTCTATGGCATGTTCAGCCCCCATCCCAGACCTGCAATGATGACAGCACCAAGCCCAGTGATTTCAGCTCTTGACCCACAAGCTTTATTTTACTGCCAGCTCTCTTCTTGCAGCTCCACCTCTGTGTTTCTCCAGCTTCTATGGGCAGCATCTTGATCTTGGCTCCAACTCGGCAACAATTCAGCTCCCGCACGAGCCTCTCACAACCCCCCCACCAGCAATATTCCAGCCCTGCAGTGATTTTACCTCCCGCCCAACAATCCCTTGTCACTGTGCCAGCTCCTGCATAAGTTCATCTCATTGCCCACCGCCCCATTCACAGGTCTAGGACCTTTTCTGTTTTCATTCAAATCACAGCCTTACAGTCCACTTCCCAGCCCCACATTGATTTCAGTTCCACCTCTAGAGGTTCCATCCCAGGCACAAACAATATTCTACCATCGACGGGGTTTTCAGGCGCAAGGCTGCAGTCCCCTTTCGACTCCACACGTTCTGTTCTAGTTTCAGTCACAATCCCCAGCCCCTGCAGCCATGTCACAGGCCTACAGGGATTTCGACGCAAGAACACTAAGGTCTCCGTGCCGGACCTATAGTTCTTACGCTGTGTTCAGCCCCGATTCCCCACCTGCAATGAAGACAGCACAAGCCCAGTGATTTCAGCTCTTTCAGCTCTTGACCCACAAGCTTTATTTTACCGTCTCCGTGCCAGCCCTATGGTTCTTATGCCATGTTCAGCCCCCATCCCACACCTGCAATGAAGACAGCACCAGGCCCAGTGATTGCAGCTCTTTCAGCTCTTGACCCACAAGCTTTATTTTACCGTCTCCGTGCCAGCCCTATGGTTCTTATGCCATGTTCAGCCCCCATCCCACACCTGCAATGATGACAGCACCAAGCCCAGTGATTTCAGCTCTTGACCCACAAGCTTTATTTTACTGCCAGCTCTCTTCTTGCAGCTCCAGCTCTGTGTTTCTCCAGCTTCTAAGGGCAGCATCTGGATCTTGGCTCCAGCTCGGCAACAATTCAGCTCCTGCACGAGCCTCTCACAACCCCCCCACCAGCAATATTCCAGCCCTGCAGTGATTTTACCTCCCGCCCAACAATCCCTTGTCACTGTGCCAGCTCCTGCATAAGTTCATCTCATTCCCCCAGCCCCATTCACAGGTCTAGGACCTTTTCTGTTTTCATTCAAATCACAGCCTTACAGTCCACTTCCCAGCCCCACATTGATTTCAGTTCCACCTCTAGAGGTTCCATCCCAGGCGCAAACAATATTCTACCATCGACGGGGTTTTCAGGCGCAAGGCTGCAGCCCCCTTTCCCGCTCCACACGTTCTGTACTAGTTTCAGTCACAATCCCCAGCCCCTGCAGCCATATCACAGGCCTACAGGGATTTTGACGCAAGAACACTAAGGTCTCCGTGCCGGACCTATAGTTCTTATGCTGTGTTCAGCCCTGATTCCCCACCTGCAATGAAGACAGTACCAGCCCAGTGATTTCAGCTCTTTCAGCTCTTGACCCAAAAGCTTTATTTTATCGTCTCCGTGCCAGCCCTATGGTTCTTATGCCATGTTCAGCCCCCATCCCACACCTGCAATTAAGACAGCACAAGCCCAGTGATTTCAGCTCTTTCAGCTCTTGACCCACAAGCTTTATTTTATCGTCTCCGTGCCAGCCCTATGGTTCTTATGCCATGTTCAGCCCCCATCCCACACCTGCAATGATGACAGCACCAGGCCTACAGTGATTTCAGCTCTTTCAGCTCTTGACCCACAAGCTTTATTTTACTGCCAGCTCTCTTCTTGCAGCTCCAGCTCTGTGTTTCTCCAGCTTCTAAGGGCAGCATCTTGATCTTGGCTCCAGCTCGGCAACAATTCAGCTCCTGCACGAGCCTCTCACAACCCCCCCACCAGCAATATTCCAGCCCTGCAGTGATTTTACCTCCCGCCCAACAATCCCTTGTCACTGTGCCAGCTCCTGCATAAGTTCATCTCATTCCCCCAGCCCCATTCACAGGTCTAGGACCTTTTCTGTTTTCATTCAAATCACAGCCGTACAGTCCACTTCCCAGCCCCACATTGATTTCAGTTCCACCTCTAGAGGTTCCATCCCAGGCGCAAACAATATTCTACCATCGACGGGGTTTTCAGGCGCAAGGCTGCAGTCCCCTTTCCCGCTCCACACGTTCTGTTCTAGTTTCAGTCACAATCCCCAGCCCCTGCAGCCTTGTCACAGGCCTACAGGGATTTTGACGCAAGAACACTAAGGTCTCCGTGCCGGACCTATAGTTCTTATGCTGTGTTCAGCCCTGATTCCCCACCTGCAATGAAGACAGCACCAGCCCAGTGATTTCATCTCTTTCAGCTCTTGACCCACAAGCTTTATTTTATCGTCTCCGTGCCAGCCCTATGGTTCTTATGCCATGTTCAGCCCCCATCCCACACCTGCAATGATGACAGCACCAGGCCCAGTGATTTCAGCTCTTTCAGCTCTTGACCCACAAGCTTTATTTTACTGCCAGCTCTCTTCTTGCAGCTCCACCTCTGTGTTTCTCCAGCTTCTATGGGCAGCATCTTGATCTTGGCTCCAACTCGGCAACAATTCAGCTCCCGCACGAGCCTCTCACAACCCCCCCACCAGCAATATTCCAGCCCTGCAGTGATTTTACCTCCCGCCCAACAATCCCTTGTCACTGTGCCAGCTCCTGCATAAGTTCATCTCATTGCCCACCGCCCCATTCACAGGTCTAGGACCTTTTCTGTTTTCATTCAAATCACAGCCTTACAGTCCACTTCCCAGCCCCACATTGATTTCAGTTCCACCTCTAGAGGTTCCATCCCAGGCACAAACAATATTCTACCATCGACGGGGTTTTCAGGCGCAAGGCTGCAGTCCCCTTTCCACTCCACACGTTCTGTTCTAGTTTCAGTCACAATCCCCAGCCCCTGCAGCCATGTCACAGGCCTACAGGGATTTCGAAGCAAGAACACTAAGGTCTCCGTGCCAGCCCTATGGTTCTTATGCCATGTTCAGCCCCCATCCCAGACCTGCAATGATGACAGAACCAGCCCAGTGATTTCAGCTCTTTCAGCTCTTGACCCAAAAGCTTTATTTTACAGTCTCCGTGCCAGCCCTATGGTTTCTATGCCATGTTCAGCCCCCATCCCACACCTGCAATGATGACAGCACCAAGCCCAGTGATTTCAGCTCTTGACCCACAAGCTTTATTTTACTGCCAGCTCTCTTCTTGCAGCTCCAGCTCTGTGTTTCTCCAGCTTCTAAGGGCAGCATCTTGATCTTGGCTCCAGCTTGGAAAAAATTCAGCCCCGGCACAAGCCTCTCACAACCCCCCCACCAGCAATATTCCAGCCCTGCAGTGATTTTACCTCCCGCCCAACAATCCCTTGTCACTGTGCCAGCTCCTTCATAAGTTCATCTCATTCCCCCAGCCCCATTTACAGGTCTAGGACCTTTTCTGTTTTCATTCAAATCACAGCCTTACAGTCCACTTCCCAGCCCCACATTGATTTCAGTTCCACCTCTAGAGGTTCCATCCCAGGCACAAACAATATTCTACCATCGACGGGGTTTTCAGGCGCAAGGCTGCAGTCCCCTTTCCCACTCCACACGTTCTGTTCTAGTTTCAGTCACAATCCCCAGCCCCTGCAGCCATGTCACAGGCCTACAGGGATTTCGACGCAAGAACACCAAGGTCTCCGTGCCGGACCTATAGTTCTTATGCTGTGTTCAGCCCTGATTCCCCACCTGCAATGAAGACAGAACCAGCCCAGTGATTTCATCTCTTTCAGCTCTTGACCCACAAGCTTTATTTTATCGTCTCCGTGCCAGCCCTATGGTTCTTATGCCATGTTCAGCCCCCATCCCACACCTGCAATGAAGACAGCACCAGGCCCAGTGATTGCAGCTCTTTCAGCTCTTGACCCACAAGCTTTATTTTACCGTCTCCGTGCCAGCCCTATGGTTCTTATGCCATGTTCAGCCCCCATCCCACACCTGCAATGATGACAGCACCAAGCCCAGTGATTTCAGCTCTTGACCCACAAGCTTTATTTTACTGCCAGCTCTCTTCTTGCAGCTCCAGCTCTGTGTTTCTCCAGCTTCTAAGGGCAGCATCTGGATCTTGGCTCCAGCTCGGCAACAATTCAGCTCCTGCACGAGCCTCTCACAACCCCCCCACCAGCAATATTCCAGCCCTGCAGTGATTTTACCTCCCGCCCAACAATCCCTTGTCACTGTGCCAGCTCCTGCATAAGTTCATCTCATTCCCCCAGCCCCATTCACAGGTCTAGGACCTTTTCTGTTTTCATTCAAATCACAGCCTTACAGTCCACTTCCCAGCCCCACATTGATTTCAGTTCCACCTCTAGAGGTTCCATCCCAGGCGCAAACAATATTCTACCATCGACGGGGTTTTCAGGCGCAAGGCTGCAGCCCCCTTTCCCGCTCCACACGTTCTGTACTAGTTTCAGTCACAATCCCCAGCCCCTGCAGCCATATCACAGGCCTACAGGGATTTTGACGCAAGAACACTAAGGTCTCCGTGCCGGACCTATAGTTCTTATGCTGTGTTCAGCCCTGATTCCCCACCTGCAATGAAGACAGTACCAGCCCAGTGATTTCAGCTCTTTCAGCTCTTGACCCAAAAGCTTTATTTTATCGTCTCCGTGCCAGCCCTATGGTTCTTATGCCATGTTCAGCCCCCATCCCACACCTGCAATTAAGACAGCACAAGCCCAGTGATTTCAGCTCTTTCAGCTCTTGACCCACAAGCTTTATTTTATCGTCTCCGTGCCAGCCCTATGGTTCTTATGCCATGTTCAGCCCCCATCCCACACCTGCAATGATGACAGCACCAGGCCTACAGTGATTTCAGCTCTTTCAGCTCTTGACCCACAAGCTTTATTTTACTGCCAGCTCTCTTCTTGCAGCTCCAGCTCTGTGTTTCTCCAGCTTCTAAGGGCAGCATCTTGATCTTGGCTCCAGCTCGGCAACAATTCAGCTCCTGCACGAGCCTCTCACAACCCCCCCACCAGCAATATTCCAGCCCTGCAGTGATTTTACCTCCCGCCCAACAATCCCTTGTCACTGTGCCAGCTCCTGCATAAGTTCATCTCATTCCCCCAGCCCCATTCACAGGTCTAGGACCTTTTCTGTTTTCATTCAAATCACAGCCGTACAGTCCACTTCCCAGCCCCACATTGATTTCAGTTCCACCTCTAGAGGTTCCATCCCAGGCGCAAACAATATTCTACCATCGACGGGGTTTTCAGGCGCAAGGCTGCAGTCCCCTTTCCCGCTCCACACGTTCTGTTCTAGTTTCAGTCACAATCCCCAGCCCCTGCAGCCTTGTCACAGGCCTACAGGGATTTTGACGCAAGAACACTAAGGTCTCCGTGCCGGACCTATAGTTCTTATGCTGTGTTCAGCCCTGATTCCCCACCTGCAATGAAGACAGCACCAGCCCAGTGATTTCATCTCTTTCAGCTCTTGACCCACAAGCTTTATTTTATCGTCTCCGTGCCAGCCCTATGGTTCTTATGCCATGTTCAGCCCCCATCCCACACCTGCAATGATGACAGCACCAGGCCCAGTGATTTCAGCTCTTTCAGCTCTTGACCCACAAGCTTTATTTTACTGCCAGCTCTCTTCTTGCAGCTCCACCTCTGTGTTTCTCCAGCTTCTATGGGCAGCATCTTGATCTTGGCTCCAACTCGGCAACAATTCAGCTCCCGCACGAGCCTCTCACAACCCCCCCACCAGCAATATTCCAGCCCTGCAGTGATTTTACCTCCCGCCCAACAATCCCTTGTCACTGTGCCAGCTCCTGCATAAGTTCATCTCATTGCCCACCGCCCCATTCACAGGTCTAGGACCTTTTCTGTTTTCATTCAAATCACAGCCTTACAGTCCACTTCCCAGCCCCACATTGATTTCAGTTCCACCTCTAGAGGTTCCATCCCAGGCACAAACAATATTCTACCATCGACGGGGTTTTCAGGCGCAAGGCTGCAGTCCCCTTTCCACTCCACACGTTCTGTTCTAGTTTCAGTCACAATCCCCAGCCCCTGCAGCCATGTCACAGGCCTACAGGGATTTCGAAGCAAGAACACTAAGGTCTCCGTGCCAGCCCTATGGTTCTTATGCCATGTTCAGCCCCCATCCCAGACCTGCAATGATGACAGAACCAGCCCAGTGATTTCAGCTCTTTCAGCTCTTGACCCAAAAGCTTTATTTTACAGTCTCCGTGCCAGCCCTATGGTTTCTATGCCATGTTCAGCCCCCATCCCACACCTGCAATGATGACAGCACCAAGCCCAGTGATTTCAGCTCTTGACCCACAAGCTTTATTTTACTGCCAGCTCTCTTCTTGCAGCTCCAGCTCTGTGTTTCTCCAGCTTCTAAGGGCAGCATCTTGATCTTGGCTCCAGCTTGGAAAAAATTCAGCCCCGGCACAAGCCTCTCACAACCCCCCCACCAGCAATATTCCAGCCCTGCAGTGATTTTACCTCCCGCCCAACAATCCCTTGTCACTGTGCCAGCTCCTTCATAAGTTCATCTCATTCCCCCAGCCCCATTTACAGGTCTAGGACCTTTTCTGTTTTCATTCAAATCACAGCCTTACAGTCCACTTCCCAGCCCCACATTGATTTCAGTTCCACCTCTAGAGGTTCCATCCCAGGCACAAACAATATTCTACCATCGACGGGGTTTTCAGGCGCAAGGCTGCAGTCCCCTTTCCCACTCCACACGTTCTGTTCTAGTTTCAGTCACAATCCCCAGCCCCTGCAGCCATGTCACAGGCCTACAGGGATTTCGACGCAAGAACACCAAGGTCTCCGTGCCGGACCTATAGTTCTTATGCTGTGTTCAGCCCTGATTCCCCACCTGCAATGAAGACAGAACCAGCCCAGTGATTTCATCTCTTTCAGCTCTTGACCCACAAGCTTTATTTTATCGTCTCCGTGCCAGCCCTATGGTTCTTATGCCATGTTCAGCCCCCATCCCACACCTGCAATGAAGACAGCACCAGGCCCAGTGATTTCAGCTCTTTCAGCTCTTGACCCACAAGCTTTATTTTACCGTCTCCGTGCCAGCCCTATGGTTCTTATGCCATGTTCAGCCCCCATCCCACACCTGCAATGATGACAGCACCAGGCCTACAGTGATTTCAGCTCTTTCAGCTCTTGACCCACAAGCTTTATTTTACTGCCAGCTCTCTTCTTGCAGCTCCAGCTCTGTGTTTCTCCAGCTTCTAAGGGCAGCATCTTGATCTTGGCTCCAGCTCGGCAACAATTCAGCTCCTGCACGAGCCTCTCACAACCCCCCCACCAGCAATATTCCAGCCCTGCAGTGATTTTACCTCCCGCCCAACAATCCCTTGTCACTGTGCCAGCTCCTGCATAAGTTCATCTCATTGCCCACCGCCCCATTCTCAGGTCTAGGACCTTTTCTGTTTTCATTCAAATCACAGCCTTACAGTCCACTTCCCAGCCCCACATTGATTTCAGTTCCACCTCTAGAGGTTCCATCCCAGGCGCAAACAATATTCTACCATCGACGGGGTTTTCAGGCGCAAGGCTGCAGCCCCCTTTCCCACTCCACACGTTCTGTTCTAGTTTCAGTCACAATCCCCAGCCCCTGCAGCCATGTCACAGGCCTACAGGGATTTTGACGCAAGAACACTAAGGTCTCCGTGCCGGACCTATAGTTCTTATGCTGTGTTCAGCCCTGATTCCCCACCTGCAATGAAGACAGCACCAGCCCATTGATTTCAGCTCTTTCAGCTCTTGACCCACAAGCTTTATTTTATCGTCTCCGTGCCAGCCCTATGGTTCTTATGCCATGTTCAGCCCCCATCCCACACCTGCAATTAAGACAGCACAAGCCCAGTGATTTCAGCTCTTTCAGCTCTTGACCCACAAGCTTTATTTTATCGTCTCCGTGCCAGCCCTATGGTTCTTATGCCATGTTCAGCCCCCATCCCACACCTGCAATGATGACAGCACCAGGCCCAGTGATTTCAGCTCTTTCAGCTCTTGACCCACAAGCTTTATTTTACTGCCAGCTCTCTTCTTGCAGCTCCAGCTCTGTGTTTCACCAGCTTCTATGGGCAGCATCTTGATCTTGGCTCCAACTCGGCAACAATTCAGCTCCCGCACGAGCCTCTCACAACCCCCCCACCAGCAATATTCCAGCCCTGCAGTGATTTTACCTCCCGCCCAACAATCCCTTGTCACTGTGCCAGCTCCTGCATAAGTTCATCTCATTGCCCACCGCCCCATTCACAGGTCTAGGACCTTTTCTGTTTTCATTCAAATCACAGCCTTACAGTCCACTTCCCAGCCCCACATTGATTTCAGTTCCACCTCTAGAGGTTCCATCCCAGGCGCAAACAATATTCTACCATCGACGGGGTTTTCAGGCGCAAGGCTGCAGCCCCCTTTCCCGCTCCACACGTTCTGTTCTAGTTTCAGTCACAATCCCCAGCCCCTGCAGCCATATCACAGGCCTACAGGGATTTCGACGCAAGAACACTAAGGTCTCCGTGCCGGACCTATAGTTCTTATGCTGTGTTCAGCCCTGATTCCCCACCTGCAATGAAGACAGCACCAGGCCTACAGTGATTTCAGCTCTTTCAGCTCATGACCCACAAGCTTTATTTTACTGCCAGCTCACTTCTTGCAGCTCCAGCTCTGTGTTTCTCCAGCTTCTAAGGGCAGCATCTTGATCTTGGCTCCAGCTCGGCAACAATTCAGCTCCTGCACGAGCCTCTCACAACCCCCCCACCAGCAATATTCCAGCCCTGCAGTGATTTTACCTCCCGCCCAACAATCCCTTGTCACTGTGCCAGCTCCTGCATAAGTTCATCTCATTCCCCCAGCCCCATTCACAGGTCTAGGACCTTTTCTGTTTTCATTCAAATCACAGCCGTACAGTCCACTTCCCAGCCCCACATTGATTTCAGTTCCACCTCTAGAGGTTCCATCCCAGGCGCAAACAATATTCTACCATCGACGGGGTTTTCAGGCGCAAGGCTGCAGTCCCCTTTCCCGCTCCACACGTTCTGTTCTAGTTTCAGTCACAATCCCCAGCCCCTGCAGCCTTGTCACAGGCCTACAGGGATTTTGACGCAAGAACACTAAGGTCTCCGTGCCGGACCTATAGTTCTTATGCTGTGTTCAGCCCTGATTCCCCACCTGCAATGAAGACAGCACCAGCCCAGTGATTTCAGCTCTTTCAGCTCTTGACCCACAAGCTTTATTTTATCGTCTCCGTGCCAGCCCTATGGTTCTTATGCCATGTTCAGCCCCCATTCCACACCTGCAATGATGACAGCACCAGGCCCAGTGATTTCAGCTCTTTCAGCTCTTGACCCACAAGCTTTATTTTACTGCCAGCTCTCTTCTTGCAGCTCCACCTCTGTGTTTCTCCAGCTTCTATGGGCAGCATCTTGATCTTTGCTCCAACTCGGCAACAATTCAGCTCCCGCACGAGCCTCTCACAACCCCCCCACCAGCAATATTCCAGCCCTGCAGTGATTTTACCTCCCGCCCAACAATCCCTTGTCACTGTGCCAGCTCCTGCATAAGTTCATCTCATTGCCCACCGCCCCATTCACAGGTCTAGGACCTTTTCTGTTTTCATTCAAATCACAGCCTTACAGTCCACTTCCCAGCCCCACATTGATTTCAGTTCCACCTCTAGAGGTTCCATCCCAGGCACAAACAATATTCTACCATCGACGGGGTTTTCAGGCGCAAGGCTGCAGTCCCCTTTCCACTCCACACGTTCTGTTCTAGTTTCAGTCACAATCCCCAGCCCCTGCAGCCATGTCACAGGCCTACAGGGATTTCGAAGCAAGAACACTAAGGTCTCCGTGCCAGCCCTATGGTTCTTATGCCATGTTCAGCCCCCATCCCAGACCTGCAATGATGACAGAACCAGCCCAGTGATTTCAGCTCTTTCAGCTCTTGACCCAAAAGCTTTATTTTACAGTCTCCGTGCCAGCCCTATGGTTTCTATGCCATGTTCAGCCCCCATCCCACACCTGCAATGATGACAGCACCAAGCCCAGTGATTTCAGCTCTTGACCCACAAGCTTTATTTTACTGCCAGCTCTCTTCTTGCAGCTCCAGCTCTGTGTTTCTCCAGCTTCTAAGGGCAGCATCTTGATCTTGGCTCCAGCTTGGAAAAAATTCAGCCCCGGCACAAGCCTCTCACAACCCCCCCACCAGCAATATTCCAGCCCTGCAGTGATTTTACCTCCCGCCCAACAATCCCTTGTCACTGTGCCAGCTCCTTCATAAGTTCATCTCATTCCCCCAGCCCCATTTACAGGTCTAGGACCTTTTCTGTTTTCATTCAAATCACAGCCTTACAGTCCACTTCCCAGCCCCACATTGATTTCAGTTCCACCTCTAGAGGTTCCATCCCAGGCACAAACAATATTCTACCATCGACGGGGTTTTCAGGCGCAAGGCTGCAGTCCCCTTTCCCACTCCACACGTTCTGTTCTAGTTTCAGTCACAATCCCCAGCCCCTGCAGCCATGTCACAGGCCTACAGGGATTTCGACGCAAGAACACCAAGGTCTCCGTGCCGGACCTATAGTTCTTATGCTGTGTTCAGCCCTGATTCCCCACCTGCAATGAAGACAGAACCAGCCCAGTGATTTCATCTCTTTCAGCTCTTGACCCACAAGCTTTATTTTATCGTCTCCGTGCCAGCCCTATGGTTCTTATGCCATGTTCAGCCCCCATCCCACACCTGCAATGAAGACAGCACCAGGCCCAGTGATTTCAGCTCTTTCAGCTCTTGACCCACAAGCTTTATTTTACCGTCTCCGTGCCAGCCCTATGGTTCTTATGCCATGTTCAGCCCCCATCCCAAACCTGCAATGATGACAGCACCAGGCCTACAGTGATTTCAGCTCTTTCAGCTCTTGACCCACAAGCTTTATTTTACTGCCAGCTCTCTTCTTGCAGCTCCAGCTCTGTGTTTCTCCAGCTTCTAAGGGCAGCATCTTGATCTTGGCTCCAGCTCGGCAACAATTCAGCTCCTGCACGAGCCTCTCACAACCCCCCCACCAGCAATATTCCAGCCCTGCAGTAATTTTACCTCCCGCCCAACAATCCCTTGTCACTGTGCCAGCTCCTGCATAAGTTCATCTCATTGCCCACCGCCCCATTCTCAGGTCTAGGACCTTTTCTGTTTTCATTCAAATCACAGCCTTACAGTCCACTTCCCAGCCCCACATTGATTTCAGTTCCACCTCTAGAGGTTCCATCCCAGGCGCAAACAATATTCTACCATCGACGGGGTTTTCAGGCGCAAGGCTGCAGCCCCATTTCCCGCTCCACACGTTCTGTTCTAGTTTCAGTCACAATCCCCAGCCCCTGCAGCCATATCACAGGCCTACAGGGATTTCGACGCAAGAACACTAAGGTCTCCGTGCCGGACCTATAGTTCTTATGCTGTGTTCAGCCCTGATTCCCCACCTGCAATGAAGACAGCACCAGACCCAGTGATTTCAGCTCTTTCAGCTCATGACCCACAAGCTTTATTTTACTGCCAGCTCACTTCTTGCAGCTCCAGCTCTGTGTTTCTCCAGCTTCTAAGGGCAGCATCTTGATCTTGGCTCCAGCTCGGCAACAATTCAGCTCCTGCACGAGCCTCTCACAACCCCCCCACCAGCAATATTCCAGCCCTGCAGTGATTTTACCTCCCGCCCAACAATCCCTTGTCACTGTGCCAGCTCCTGCATAAGTTCATCTCATTGCCCACCGCCCCATTCACAGGTCTAGGACCTTTTCTGTTTTCATTCAAATCACAGCCTTACAGTCCACTTCCCAGCCCCACATTGATTTCAGTTCCACCTCTAGAGGTTCCATCCCAGGCACAAACAATATTCTACCATCGACGGGGTTTTCAGGCGCAAGGCTGCAGTCCCCTTTCCACTCCACACGTTCTGTTCTAGTTTCAGTCACAATCCCCAGCCCCTGCAGCCATGTCACAGGCCTACAGGGATTTTGACGCAAGAACACTAAGGTCTCCGTGCCGGACCTATAGTTCTTATGCTGTGTTCAGCCCTGATTCCCCACCTGCAATGAAGACAGCACCAGCCCATTGATTTCAGCTCTTTCAGCTCTTGACCCACAAGCTTTATTTTATCGTCTCCGTGCCAGCCCTATGGTTCTTATGCCATGTTCAGCCCCCATCCCACACCTGCAATGATGACAGCACCAGGCCTACAGTGATTTCAGCTCTTTCAGCTCTTGACCCACAAGCTTTATTTTACTGCCAGCTCTCTTCTTGCAGCTCCAGCTCTGTGTTTCACCAGCTTCTATGGGCAGCATCTTGATCTTGGCTCCAACTCGGCAACAATTCAGCTCCCGCACGAGCCTCTCACAACCCCCCCACCAGCAATATTCCAGCCCTGCAGTGATTTTACCTCCCGCCCAACAATCCCTTGTCACTGTGCCAGCTCCTGCATAAGTTCATCTCATTGCCCACCGCCCCATTCACAGGTCTAGGACCTTTTCTGTTTTCATTCAAATCACAGCCTTACAGTCCACTTCCCAGCCCCACATTGATTTCAGTTCCACCTCTAGAGGTTCCATCCCAGGCACAAACAATATTCTACCATCGACGGGGTTTTCAGGCGCAAGGCTGCAGTCCCCTTTCCACTCCACACGTTCTGTTCTAGTTTCAGTCACAATCCCCAGCCCCTGCAGCCATGTCACAGGCCTACAGGGATTTCGAAGCAAGAACACTAAGGTATCCGTGCCAGCCCTATGGTTCTTATGCCATGTTCAGCCCCCATCCCAGACCTGCAATGATTACAGAACCAGCCCAGTGATTTCAGCTCTTTCAGCTCTTGACCCAAAAGCTTTATTTTACAGTCTCCGTGCCAGCCCTATGGTTTCTATGCCATGTTCAGCCCCCATCCCACACCTGCAATGATGACAGCACCAAGCCCAGTGATTTCAGCTCTTGACCCACAAGCTTTATTTTACTGCCAGCTCTCTTCTTGCAGCTCCAGCTCTGTGTTTCTCCAGCTTCTAAGGGCAGCATCTTGATCTTGGCTCCAGCTTGGAAAAAATTCAGCCCCGGCACAAGCCTCTCACAACCCCCCCACCAGCAATATTCCAGCCCTGCAGTGATTTTACCTCCCGCCCAACAATCCCTTGTCACTGTGCCAGCTCCTTCATAAGTTCATCTCATTCCCCCAGCCCCATTTACAGGTCTAGGACCTTTTCTGTTTTCATTCAAATCACAGCCTTACAGTCCACTTCCCAGCCCCACATTGATTTCAGTTCCACCTCTAGAGGTTCCATCCCAGGCACAAACAATATTCTACCATCGACGGGGTTTTCAGGCGCAAGGCTGCAGTCCCCTTTCCCACTCCACACGTTCTGTTCTAGTTTCAGTCACAATCCCCAGCCCCTGCAGCCATGTCACAGGCCTACAGGGATTTCGACGCAAGAACACCAAGGTCTCCGTGCCGGACCTATAGTTCTTATGCTGTGTTCAGCCCTGATTCCCCACCTGCAATGAAGACAGAACCAGCCCAGTGATTTCATCTCTTTCAGCTCTTGACCCACAAGCTTTATTTTATCGTCTCCGTGCCAGCCCTATGGTTCTTATGCCATGTTCAGCCCCCATCCCACACCTGCAATGAAGACAGCACCAGGCCCAGTGATTTCAGCTCTTTCAGCTCTTGACCCACAAGCTTTATTTTACTGTCTCCGTGCCAGCCCTATGGTTCTTATGCCATGTTCAGCCCCCATCCCACACCTGCAATGATGACAGCACCAGGCCTACAGTGATTTCAGCTCTTTCAGCTCTTGACCCACAAGCTTTATTTTACTGCCAGCTCTCTTCTTGCAGCTCCAGCTCTGTGTTTCTCCAGCTTCTAAGGGCAGCATCTTGATCTTGGCTCCAGCTCGGCAACAATTCAGCTCCTGCACGAGCCTCTCACAACCCCCCCACCAGCAATATTCCAGCCCTGCAGTAATTTTACCTCCCGCCCAACAATCCCTTGTCACTGTGCCAGCTCCTGCATAAGTTCATCTCATTGCCCACCGCCCCATTCTCAGGTCTAGGACCTTTTCTGTTTTCATTCAAATCACAGCCTTACAGTCCACTTCCCAGCCCCACATTGATTTCAGTTCCACCTCTAGAGGTTCCATCCCAGGCGCAAACAATATTCTACCATCGACGGGGTTTTCAGGCGCAAGGCTGCAGCCCCCTTTCCCGCTCCACACGTTCTGTTCTAGTTTCAGTCACAATCCCCAGCCCCTGCAGCCATATCACAGGCCTACAGGGATTTCGACGCAAGAACACTAAGGTCTCCGTGCCGGACCTATAGTTCTTATGCTGTGTTCAGCCCTGATTCCCCACCTGCAATGAAGACAGCACCAGACCCAGTGATTTCAGCTCTTTCAGCTCATGACCCACAAGCTTTATTTTACTGCCAGCTCACTTCTTGCAGCTCCAGCTCTGTGTTTCTCCAGCTTCTAAGGGCAGCATCTTGATCTTGGCTCCAGCTCGGCAACAATTCAGCTCCTGCACGAGCCTCTCACAACCCCCCCACCAGCAATATTCCAGCCCTGCAGTGATTTTACCTCCCGCCCAACAATCCCTTGTCACTGTACCAGCTCCTGCATAAGTTCATCTCATTGCCCACCGCCCCATTCACAGGTCTAGGACCTTTTCTGTTTTCATTCAAATCACAGCCTTACAGTCCACTTCCCAGCCCCACATTGATTTCAGTTCCACCTCTAGAAGTTCCATCCCAGGCACAAACAATATTCTACCATCGACGGGGTTTTCAGGCGCAAGGCTGCAGTCCCCTTTCCACTCCACACGTTCTGTTCTAGTTTCAGTCACAATCCCCAGCCCCTGCAGCCATGTCACAGGCCTACAGGGATTTTGACGCAAGAACACTAAGGTCTCCGTGCCGGACCTATAGTTCTTATGCTGTGTTCAGCCCTGATTCCCCACCTGCAATGAAGACAGCACCAGCCCATTGATTTCAGCTCTTTCAGCTCTTGACCCACAAGCTTTATTTTATCGTCTCCGTGCCAGCCCTATGGTTCTTATGCCATGTTCAGCCCCCATCCCACACCTGCAATGATGACAGCACCAGGCCCAGTGATTTCAGCTCTTTCAGCTCTTGACCCACAAGCTTTATTTTACTGCCAGCTCTCTTCTTGCAGCTCCAGCTCTGTGTTTCACCAGCTTCTATGGGCAGCATCTTGATCTTGGCTCCAACTCGGCAACAATTCAGCTCCCGCACGAGCCTCTCACAACCCCCCCACCAGCAATATTCCAGCCCTGCAGTGATTTTACCTCCCGCCCAACAATCCCTTGTCACTGTGCCAGCTCCTGCATAAGTTCATCTCATTGCCCACCGCCCCATTCACAGGTCTAGGACCTTTTCTGTTTTCATTCAAATCACAGCCTTACAGTCCACTTCCCAGCCCCACATTGATTTCAGTTCCACCTCTAGAGGTTCCATCCCAGGCACAAACAATATTCTACCATCGACGGGGTTTTCAGGCGCAAGGCTGCAGTCCCCTTTCCACTCCACACGTTCTGTTCTAGTTTCAGTCACAATCCCCAGCCCCTGCAGCCATGTCACAGGCCTACAGGGATTTCGAAGCAAGAACACTAAGGTATCCGTGCCAGCCCTATGGTTCTTATGCCATGTTCAGCCCCCATCCCAGACCTGCAATGATTACAGAACCAGCCCAGTGATTTCAGCTCTTTCAGCTCTTGACCCAAAAGCTTTATTTTACAGTCTCCGTGCCAGCCCTATGGTTTCTATGCCATGTTCAGCCCCCATCCCACACCTGCAATGATGACAGCACCAAGCCCAGTGATTTCAGCTCTTGACCCACAAGCTTTATTTTACTGCCAGCTCTCTTCTTGCAGCTCCAGCTCTGTGTTTCTCCAGCTTCTAAGGGCAGCATCTTGATCTTGGCTCCAGCTTGGAAAAAATTCAGCCCCGGCACAAGCCTCTCACAACCCCCCCACCAGCAATATTCCAGCCCTGCAGTGATTTTACCTCCCGCCCAACAATCCCTTGTCACTGTGCCAGCTCCTTCATAAGTTCATCTCATTCCCCCAGCCCCATTTACAGGTCTAGGACCTTTTCTGTTTTCATTCAAATCACAGCCTTACAGTCCACTTCCCAGCCCCACATTGATTTCAGTTCCACCTCTAGAGGTTCCATCCCAGGCACAAACAATATTCTACCATCGACGGGGTTTTCAGGCGCAAGGCTGCAGTCCCCTTTCCACTCCACACGTTCTGTTCTAGTTTCAGTCACAATCCCCAGCCCCTGCAGCCATGTCACAGGCCTACAGGGATTTCGACGCAAGAACACCAAGGTCTCCGTGCCGGACCTATAGTTCTTATGCTGTGTTCAGCCCTGATTCCCCACCTGCAATGAAGACAGAACCAGCCCAGTGATTTCATCTCTTTCAGCTCTTGACCCACAAGCTTTATTTTACTGCCAGCTCACTTCTTGCAGCTCCAGCTCTGTGTTTCTCCAGCTTCTAAGGGCAGCATCTTGATCTTGGCTCCAGCTCGGCAACAATTCAGCTCCTGCACGAGCCTCTCACAACCCCCCCACCAGCAATATTCCAGCCCTGCAGTGATTTTACCTCCCGCCCAACAATCCCTTGTCACTGTGCCAGCTCCTGCATAAGTTCATCTCATTGCCCACCGCCCCATTCACAGGTCTAGGACCTTTTCTGTTTTCATTCAAATCACAGCCTTACAGTCCACTTCCCAGCCCCACATTGATTTCAGTTCCACCTCTAGAGGTTCCATCCCAGGCACAAACAATATTCTACCATCGACGGGGTTTTCAGGCGCAAGGCTGCAGTCCCCTTTCCCACTCCACACGTTCTGTTCTAGTTTCAGTCACAATCCCCAGCCCCTGCAGCCATGTCACAGGCCTACAGGGATTTCGACGCAAGAACACCAAGGTCTCCGTGCCGGACCTATAGTTCTTATGCTGTGTTCAGCCCTGATTCCCCACCTGCAATGAAGACAGAACCAGCCCAGTGATTTCATCTCTTTCAGCTCTTGACCCACAAGCTTTATTTTATCGTCTCCGTGCCAGCCCTATGGTTCTTATGCCATGTTCAGCCCCCATCCCACACCTGCAATGAAGACAGCACCAGGCCCAGTGATTTCAGCTCTTTCAGCTCTTGACCCACAAGCTTTATTTTACTGTCTCCGTGCCAGCCCTATGGTTCTTATGCCATGTTCAGCCCCCATCCCACACCTGCAATGATGACAGCACCAGGCCTACAGTGATTTCAGCTCTTTCAGCTCTTGACCCACAAGCTTTATTTTACTGCCAGCTCTCTTCTTGCAGCTCCAGCTCTGTGTTTCTCCAGCTTCTAAGGGCAGCATCTTGATCTTGGCTCCAGCTCGGCAACAATTCAGCTCCTGCACGAGCCTCTCACAACCCCCCCACCAGCAATATTCCAGCCCTGCAGTAATTTTACCTCCCGCCCAACAATCCCTTGTCACTGTGCCAGCTCCTGCATAAGTTCATCTCATTGCCCACCGCCCCATTCTCAGGTCTAGGACCTTTTCTGTTTTCATTCAAATCACAGCCTTACAGTCCACTTCCCAGCCCCACATTGATTTCAGTTCCACCTCTAGAGGTTCCATCCCAGGCGCAAACAATATTCTACCATCGACGGGGTTTTCAGGCGCAAGGCTGCAGCCCCCTTTCCCGCTCCACACGTTCTGTTCTAGTTTCAGTCACAATCCCCAGCCCCTGCAGCCATATCACAGGCCTACAGGGATTTCGACGCAAGAACACTAAGGTCTCCGTGCCGGACCTATAGTTCTTATGCTGTGTTCAGCCCTGATTCCCCACCTGCAATGAAGACAGCACCAGACCCAGTGATTTCAGCTCTTTCAGCTCATGACCCACAAGCTTTATTTTACTGCCAGCTCACTTCTTGCAGCTCCAGCTCTGTGTTTCTCCAGCTTCTAAGGGCAGCATCTTGATCTTGGCTCCAGCTCGGCAACAATTCAGCTCCTGCACGAGCCTCTCACAACCCCCCCACCAGCAATATTCCAGCCCTGCAGTGATTTTACCTCCCGCCCAACAATCCCTTGTCACTGTACCAGCTCCTGCATAAGTTCATCTCATTGCCCACCGCCCCATTCACAGGTCTAGGACCTTTTCTGTTTTCATTCAAATCACAGCCTTACAGTCCACTTCCCAGCCCCACATTGATTTCAGTTCCACCTCTAGAGGTTCCATCCCAGGCACAAACAATATTCTACCATCGACGGGGTTTTCAGGCGCAAGGCTGCAGTCCCCTTTCCACTCCACACGTTCTGTTCTAGTTTCAGTCACAATCCCCAGCCCCTGCAGCCATGTCACAGGCCTACAGGGATTTCGACGCAAGAACACTAAGGTCTCCGTGCCGGACCTATAGTTCTTATGCTGTGTTCAGCCCTGATTCCCCACCTGCAATGAAGACAGCACCAGCCCATTGATTTCAGCTCTTTCAGCTCTTGACCCACAAGCTTTATTTTATCGTCTCCGTGCCAGCCCTATGGTTCTTATGCCATGTTCAGCCCCCATCCCACACCTGCAATGATGACAGCACCAGGCCCAGTGATTTCAGCTCTTTCAGCTCTTGACCCACAAGCTTTATTTTACTGCCAGCTCTCTTCTTGCAGCTCCAGCTCTGTGTTTCACCAGCTTCTATGGGCAGCATCTTGATCTTGGCTCCAACTCGGCAACAATTCAGCTCCCGCACGAGCCTCTCACAACCCCCCCACCAGCAATATTCCAGCCCTGCAGTGATTTTACCTCCCGCCCAACAATCCCTTGTCACTGTGCCAGCTCCTGCATAAGTTCATCTCATTGCCCACCGCCCCATTCACAGGTCTAGGACCTTTTCTGTTTTCATTCAAATCACAGCCTTACAGTCCACTTCCCAGCCCCACATTGATTTCAGTTCCACCTCTAGAGGTTCCATCCCAGGCACAAACAATATTCTACCATCGACGGGGTTTTCAGGCGCAAGGCTGCAGTCCCCTTTCCACTCCACACGTTCTGTTCTAGTTTCAGTCACAATCCCCAGCCCCTGCAGCCATGTCACAGGCCTACAGGGATTTCGAAGCAAGAACACTAAGGTATCCGTGCCAGCCCTATGGTTCTTATGCCATGTTCAGCCCCCATCCCAGACCTGCAATGATTACAGAACCAGCCCAGTGATTTCAGCTCTTTCAGCTCTTGACCCAAAAGCTTTATTTTACAGTCTCCGTGCCAGCCCTATGGTTTCTATGCCATGTTCAGCCCCCATCCCACACCTGCAATGATGACAGCACCAAGCCCAGTGATTTCAGCTCTTGACCCACAAGCTTTATTTTACTGCCAGCTCTCTTCTTGCAGCTCCAGCTCTGTGTTTCTCCAGCTTCTAAGGGCAGCATCTTGATCTTGGCTCCAGCTTGGAAAAAATTCAGCCCCGGCACAAGCCTCTCACAACCCCCCCACCAGCAATATTCCAGCCCTGCAGTGATTTTACCTCCCGCCCAACAATCCCTTGTCACTGTGCCAGCTCCTTCATAAGTTCATCTCATTCCCCCAGCCCCATTTACAGGTCTAGGACCTTTTCTGTTTTCATTCAAATCACAGCCTTACAGTCCACTTCCCAGCCCCACATTGATTTCAGTTCCACCTCTAGAGGTTCCATCCCAGGCACAAACAATATTCTACCATCGACGGGGTTTTCAGGCGCAAGGCTGCAGTCCCCTTTCCACTCCACACGTTCTGTTCTAGTTTCAGTCACAATCCCCAGCCCCTGCAGCCATGTCACAGGCCTACAGGGATTTCGACGCAAGAACACCAAGGTCTCCGTGCCGGACCTATAGTTCTTATGCTGTGTTCAGCCCTGATTCCCCACCTGCAATGAAGACAGCACCAGCCCAGTGATTTCATCTCTTTCAGCTCTTGACCCACAAGCTTTATTTTACTGCCAGCTCACTTCTTGCAGCTCCAGCTCTGTGTTTCTCCAGCTTCTAAGGGCAGCATCTTGATCTTGGCTCCAGCTCGGCAACAATTCAGCTCCTGCACGAGCCTCTCACAACCCCCCCACCAGCAATATTCCAGCCCTGCAGTGATTTTACCTCCCGCCCAACAATCCCTTGTCACTGTGCCAGCTCCTGCATAAGTTCATCTCATTGCCCACCGCCCCATTCACAGGTCTAGGACCTTTTCTGTTTTCATTCAAATCACAGCCTTACAGTCCACTTCCCAGCCCCACATTGATTTCAGTTCCACCTCTAGAGGTTCCATCCCAGGCACAAACAATATTCTACCATCGACGGGGTTTTCAGGCGCAAGGCTGCAGTCCCCTTTCCACTCCACACGTTCTGTTCTAGTTTCAGTCACAATCCCCAGCCCCTGCAGCCATGTCACAGGCCTACAGGGATTTTGACGCAAGAACACTAAGGTCTCCGTGCCGGACCTATAGTTCTTATGCTGTGTTCAGCCCTGATTCCCCACCTGCAATGAAGACAGTACCAGACCCAGTGATTTCAGCTCTTTCAGCTCTTGACCCACAAGCTTTATTTTATCGTCTCCGTGCCAGCCCTATGGTTCTTATGCCATGTTCAGCCCCCATCCCACACCTGCAATGAAGACAGCACCAGGCCCAGTGATTTCAGCTCTTTCAGCTCTTGACCCACAAGCTTTATTTTACCGTCTCCGTGCTAGCCCTATGGTTCTTATGCCATGTTCAGCCCCCATCCCACACCTGCAATGATGACAGCACCAGGCCTACAGTGATTTCAGCTCTTTCAGCTCTTGACCCACAAGCTTTATTTTACTGCCAGCTCTCTTCTTGCAGCTCCAGCTCTGTGTTTCTCCAGCTTCTAAGGGCAGCATCTTGATCTTGGCTCCAGCTCGGCAACAATTCAGCTCCTGCACGAGCCTCTCACAACCCCCCCACCAGCAATATTCCAGCCCTGCAGTAATTTTACCTCCCGCCCAACAATCCCTTGTCACTGTGCCAGCTCCTGCATAAGTTCATCTCATTGCCCACCGCCCCATTCTCAGGTCTAGGACCTTTTCTGTTTTCATTCAAATCACAGCCTTACAGTCCACTTCCCAGCCCCACATTGATTTCAGTTCCACCTCTAGAGGTTCCATCCCAGGCGCAAACAATATTCTACCATCGACGGGGTTTTCAGGCGCAAGGCTGCAGCCCCCTTTCCCGCTCCACACGTTCTGTTCTAGTTTCAGTCACAATCCCCAGCCCCTGCAGCCATATCACAGGCCTACAGGGATTTCGACGCAAGAACACTAAGGTCTCCGTGCCGGACCTATAGTTCTTATGCTGTGTTCAGCCCTGATTCCCCACCTGCAATGAAGACAGCACCAGACCCAGTGATTTCAGCTCTTTCAGCTCATGACCCACAAGCTTTATTTTACTGCCAGCTCACTTCTTGCAGCTCCAGCTCTGTGTTTCTCCAGCTTCTAAGGGCAGCATCTTGATCTTGGCTCCAGCTCGGCAACAATTCAGCTCCTGCACGAGCCTCTCACAACCCTCCCACCAGCAATATTCCAGCCCTGCAGTGATTTTACCTCCCGCCCAACAATCCCTTGTCACTGTGCCAGCTCCTGCATAAGTTCATCTCATTGCCCACCGCCCCATTCACAGGTCTAGGACCTTTTCTGTTTTCATTCAAATCACAGCCTTACAGTCCACTTCCCAGCCCCACATTGATTTCAGTTCCACCTCTAGAGGTTCCATCCCAGGCACAAACAATATTCTACCATCGACGGGGTTTTCAGGCGCAAGGCTGCAGTCCCCTTTCCACTCCACACGTTCTGTTCTAGTTTCAGTCACAATCCCCAGCCCCTGCAGCCATGTCACAGGCCTACAGGGATTTTGACGCAAGAACACTAAGGTCTCCGTGCCGGACCTATAGTTCTTATGCTGTGTTCAGCCCTGATTCCCCACCTGCAATGAAGACAGCACCAGCCCATTGATTTCAGCTCTTTCAGCTCTTGACCCACAAGCTTTATTTTATCGTCTCCGTGCCAGCCCTATGGTTCTTATGCCATGTTCAGCCCCCATCCCACACCTGCAATGATGACAGCACCAGGCCCAGTGATTTCAGCTCTTTCAGCTCTTGACCCACAAGCTTTATTTTACTGCCAGCTCTCTTCTTGCAGCTCCACCTCTGTGTTTCACCATCTTCTATGGGCAGCATCTTGATCTTGGCTCCAACTCGGCAACAATTCAGCTCCCGCACGAGCCTCTCACAACCCCCCCACCAGCAATATTCCAGCCCTGCAGTGATTTTACCTCCCGCCCAACAATCCCTTGTCACTGTGCCAGCTCCTGCATAAGTTCATCTCATTGCCCACCGCCCCATTCACAGGTCTAGGACCTTTTCTGTTTTCATTCAAATCACAGCCTTACAGTCCACTTCCCAGCCCCACATTGATTTCAGTTCCACCTCTAGAGGTTCCATCCCAGGCACAAACAATATTCTACCATCGACGGGGTTTTCAGGCGCAAGGCTGCAGTCCCCTTTCCACTCCACACGTTCTGTTCTAGTTTCAGTCACAATCCCCAGCCCCTGCAGCCATGTCACAGGCCTACAGGGATTTCGAAGCAAGAACACTAAGGTATCCGTGCCAGCCCTATGGTTCTTATGCCATGTTCAGCCCCCATCCCAGACCTGCAATGATTACAGAACCAGCCCAGTGATTTCAGCTCTTTCAGCTCTTGACCCAAAAGCTTTATTTTACAGTCTCCGTGCCAGCCCTATGGTTTCTATGCCATGTTCAGCCCCCATCCCACACCTGCAATGACAGCACCAAGCCCAGTGATTTCAGCTCTTGACCCACAAGCTTTATTTTACTGCCAGCTCTCTTCTTGCAGCTCCAGCTCTGTGTTTCTCCAGCTTCTAAGGGCAGCATCTTGATCTTGGCTCCAGCTTGGAAAAAATTCAGCCCCGGCACAAGCCTCTCACAACCCCCCCACCAGCAATATTCCAGCCCTGCAGTGATTTTACCTCCCGCCCAACAATCCCTTGTCACTGTGCCAGCTCCTTCATAAGTTCATCTCATTCCCCCAGCCCCATTTACAGGTCTAGGACCTTTTCTGTTTTCATTCAAATCACAGCCTTACAGTCCACTTCCCAGCCCCACATTGATTTCAGTTCCACCTCTAGAGGTTCCATCCCAGGCACAAACAATATTCTACCATCGACGGGGTTTTCAGGCGCAAGGCTGCAGTCCCCTTTCCCACTCCACACGTTCTGTTCTAGTTTCAGTCACAATCCCCAGCCCCTGCAGCCATGTCACAGGCCTACAGGGATTTCGACGCAAGAACACCAAGGTCTCCGTGCCGGACCTATAGTTCTTATGCTGTGTTCAGCCCTGATTCCCCACCTGCAATGAAGACAGAACCAGCCCAGTGATTTCATCTCTTTCAGCTCTTGACCCACAAGCTTTATTTTATCGTCTCCGTGCCAGCCCTATGGTTCTTATGCCATGTTCAGCCCCCATCCCACACCTGCAATGAAGACAGCACCAGGCCCAGTGATTTCAGCTCTTTCAGCTCTTGACCCACAAGCTTTATTTTACTGTCTCCGTGCCAGCCCTATGGTTCTTATGCCATGTTCAGCCCCCATCCCACACCTGCAATGATGACAGCACCAGGCCTACAGTGATTTCAGCTCTTTCAGCTCTTGACCCACAAGCTTTATTTTACTGCCAGCTCTCTTCTTGCAGCTCCAGCTCTGTGTTTCTCCAGCTTCTAAGGGCAGCATCTTGATCTTGGCTCCAGCTCGGCAACAATTCAGCTCCTGCACGAGCCTCTCACAACCCCCCCACCAGCAATATTCCAGCCCTGCAGTAATTTTACCTCCTGCCCAACAATCCCTTGTCACTGTGCCAGCTCCTGCATAAGTTCATCTCATTGCCCACCGCCCCATTCTCAGGTCTAGGACCTTTTCTGTTTTCATTCAAATCACAGCCTTACAGTCCACTTCCCAGCCCCACATTGATTTCAGTTCCACCTCTAGAGGTTCCATCCCAGGCGCAAACAATATTCTACCATCGACGGGGTTTTCAGGCGCAAGGCTGCAGCCCCCTTTCCCGCTCCACACGTTCTGTTCTAGTTTCAGTCACAATCCCCAGCCCCTGCAGCCATATCACAGGCCTACAGGGATTTCGACGCAAGAACACTAAGGTCTCCGTGCTGGACCTATAGTTCTTATGCTGTGTTCAGCCCTGATTCCCCACCTGCAATGAAGACAGCACCAGACCCAGTGATTTCAGCTCTTTCAGCTCATGACCCACAAGCTTTATTTTACTGCCAGCTCACTTCTTGCAGCTCCAGCTCTGTGTTTCTCCAGCTTCTAAGGGCAGCATCTTGATCTTGGCTCCAGCTCGGCAACAATTCAGCTCCTGCACGAGCCTCTCACAACCCTCCCACCAGCAATATTCCAGCCCTGCAGTGATTTTACCTCCCGCCCAACAATCCCTTGTCACTGTGCCAGCTCCTGCATAAGTTCATCTCATTGCCCACCGCCCCATTCACAGGTCTAGGACCTTTTCTGTTTTCATTCAAATCACAGCCTTACAGTCCACTTCCCAGCCCCACATTGATTTCAGTTCCACCTCTAGAGGTTCCATCCCAGGCACAAACAATATTCTACCATCGACGGGGTTTTCAGGCGCAAGGCTGCAGTCCCCTTTCCACTCCACACGTTCTGTTCTAGTTTCAGTCACAATCCCCAGCCCCTGCAGCCATGTCACAGGCCTACAGGGATTTTGACGCAAGAACACTAAGGTCTCCGTGCCGGACCTATAGTTCTTATGCTGTGTTCAGCCCTGATTCCCCACCTGCAATGAAGACAGCACCAGCCCATTGATTTCAGCTCTTTCAGCTCTTGACCCACAAGCTTTATTTTATCGTCTCCGTGCCAGCCCTATGGTTCTTATGCCATGTTCAGCCCCCATCCCACACCTGCAATGATGACAGCACCAGGCCCAGTGATTTCAGCTCTTTCAGCTCTTGACCCACAAGCTTTATTTTACTGCCAGCTCTCTTCTTGCAGCTCCACCTCTGTGTTTCACCATCTTCTATGGGCAGCATCTTGATCTTGGCTCCAACTCGGCAACAATTCAGCTCCCGCACGAGCCTCTCACAACCCCCCCACCAGCAATATTCCAGCCCTGCAGTGATTTTACCTCCCGCCCAACAATCCCTTGTCACTGTGCCAGCTCCTGCATAAGTTCATCTCATTGCCCACCGCCCCATTCACAGGTCTAGGACCTTTTCTGTTTTCATTCAAATCACAGCCTTACAGTCCACTTCCCAGCCCCACATTGATTTCAGTTCCACCTCTAGAGGTTCCATCCCAGGCACAAACAATATTCTACCATCGACGGGGTTTTCAGGCGCAAGGCTGCAGTCCCCTTTCCACTCCACACGTTCTGTTCTAGTTTCAGTCACAATCCCCAGCCCCTGCAGCCATGTCACAGGCCTACAGGGATTTCGAAGCAAGAACACTAAGGTATCCGTGCCAGCCCTATGGTTCTTATGCCATGTTCAGCCCCCATCCCAGACCTGCAATGATTACAGAACCAGCCCAGTGATTTCAGCTCTTTCAGCTCTTGACCCAAAAGCTTTATTTTACAGTCTCCGTGCCAGCCCTATGGTTTCTATGCCATGTTCAGCCCCCATCCCACACCTGCAATGACAGCACCAAGCCCAGTGATTTCAGCTCTTGACCCACAAGCTTTATTTTACTGCCAGCTCTCTTCTTGCAGCTCCAGCTCTGTGTTTCTCCAGCTTCTAAGGGCAGCATCTTGATCTTGGCTCCAGCTTGGAAAAAATTCAGCCCCGGCACAAGCCTCTCACAACCCCCCCACCAGCAATATTCCAGCCCTGCAGTGATTTTACCTCCCGCCCAACAATCCCTTGTCACTGTGCCAGCTCCTTCATAAGTTCATCTCATTCCCCCAGCCCCATTTACAGGTCTAGGACCTTTTCTGTTTTCATTCAAATCACAGCCTTACAGTCCACTTCCCAGCCCCACATTGATTTCAGTTCCACCTCTAGAGGTTCCATCCCAGGCACAAACAATATTCTACCATCGACGGGGTTTTCAGGCGCAAGGCTGCAGTCCCCTTTCCCACTCCACACGTTCTGTTCTAGTTTCAGTCACAATCCCCAGCCCCTGCAGCCATGTCACAGGCCTACAGGGATTTCGACGCAAGAACACCAAGGTCTCCGTGCCGGACCTATAGTTCTTATGCTGTGTTCAGCCCTGATTCCCCACCTGCAATGAAGACAGAACCAGCCCAGTGATTTCATCTCTTTCAGCTCTTGACCCACAAGCTTTATTTTATCGTCTCCGTGCCAGCCCTATGGTTCTTATGCCATGTTCAGCCCCCATCCCACACCTGCAATGAAGACAGCACCAGGCCCAGTGATTTCAGCTCTTTCAGCTCTTGACCCACAAGCTTTATTTTACTGTCTCCGTGCCAGCCCTATGGTTCTTATGCCATGTTCAGCCCCCATCCCACACCTGCAATGATGACAGCACCAGGCCTACAGTGATTTCAGCTCTTTCAGCTCTTGACCCACAAGCTTTATTTTACTGCCAGCTCTCTTCTTGCAGCTCCAGCTCTGTGTTTCTCCAGCTTCTAAGGGCAGCATCTTGATCTTGGCTCCAGCTCGGCAACAATTCAGCTCCTGCACGAGCCTCTCACAACCCCCCCACCAGCAATATTCCAGCCCTGCAGTAATTTTACCTCCCGCCCAACAATCCCTTGTCACTGTGCCAGCTCCTGCATAAGTTCATCTCATTGCCCACCGCCCCATTCTCAGGTCTAGGACCTTTTCTGTTTTCATTCAAATCACAGCCGTACAGTCCACTTCCCAGCCCCACATTGATTTCAGTTCCACCTCTAGAGGTTCCATCCCAGGCGCAAACAATATTCTACCATCGACGGGGTTTTCAGGCGCAAGGCTGCAGCCCCCTTTCCCGCTCCACACGTTCTGTTCTAGTTTCAGTCACAATCCCCAGCCCCTGCAGCCATATCACAGGCCTACAGGGATTTCGACGCAAGAACACTAAGGTCTCCGTGCTGGACCTATAGTTCTTATGCTGTGTTCAGCCCTGATTCCCCACCTGCAATGAAGACAGCACCAGACCCAGTGATTTCAGCTCTTTCAGCTCATGACCCACAAGCTTTATTTTACTGCCAGCTCACTTCTTGCAGCTCCAGCTCTGTGTTTCTCCAGCTTCTAAGGGCAGCATCTTGATCTTGGCTCCAGCTCGGCAACAATTCAGCTCCTGCACGAGCCTCTCACAACCCCCCCACCAGCAATATTGCAGCCCTGCAGTGATTTTACCTCCCGCCCAACAATCCCTTGTCACTGTGCCAGCTCCTGCATAAGTTCATCTCATTGCCCACCGCCCCATTCACAGGTCTAGGACCTTTTCTGTTTTCATTCAAATCACAGCCTTACAGTCCACTTCCCAGCCCCACATTGATTTCAGTTCCACCTCTAGAGGTTCCATCCCAGGCACAAACAATATTCTACCATCGACGGGGTTTTCAGGCGCAAGGCTGCAGTCCCCTTTCCACTCCACACGTTCTGTTCTAGTTTCAGTCACAATCCCCAGCCCCTGCAGCCATGTCACAGGCCTACAGGGATTTTGACGCAAGAACACTAAGGTCTCCGTGCCGGACCTATAGTTCTTATGCTGTGTTCAGCCCTGATTCCCCACCTGCAATGAAGACAGTACCAGACCCAGTGATTTCAGCTCTTTCAGCTCTTGACCCACAAGCTTTATTTTATCGTCTCCGTGCCAGCCCTATGGTTCTTATGCCACGTTCAGCCCCCATCCCACACCTGCAATGATGACAGCACCAGGCCTACAGTGATTTCAGCTCTTTCAGCTCTTGACCCACAAGCTTTATTTTACTGCCAGCTCTCTTCTTGCAGCTCCAGCTCTGTGTTTCTCCAGCTTCTAAGGGCAGCATCTTGATCTTGGCTCCAACTCAGCAACAATTCAGCTCCTGCACGAGCCTCTCACAACCCCCCCACCAGCAATATTCCAGCCCTGCAGTAATTTTACCTCCCGCCCAACAATCCCTTGTCACTGTGCCAGCTCCTGCATAAGTTCATCTCATTCCCCCAGCCCCATTCACAGGTCTAGGACCTTTTCTGTTTTCATTCAAATCACAGCCGTACAGTCCACTTCCCAGCCCCACATTGATTTCAGTTCCACCTCTAGAGGTTCCATCCCAGGCGCAAACAATATTCTACCATCGACGGGGTTTTCAGGCGCAAGGCTGCAGTCCCCTTTCCACTCCACACGTTCTGTTCTAGTTTCAGTCACAATCCCCAGCCCCTGCAGCCATGTCACAGGCCTACAGGGATTTCGACGCAAGAACACTAAGGTCTCCGTGCCGGACCTATAGTTCTTATGCTGTGTTCAGCCCTGATTCCCCACCTGCAATGAAGACAGCACAAGCCCAGTGATTTCATCTCTTTCAGCTCTTGACCCACAAGCTTTATTTTATCGTCTCCATGCCAGCCCTATGGTTCTTATGCCATGTTCAGCCCCCATTCCACACCTGCAATGATGACAGCACCAGGCCTGCAGTGATTTTTGCTCTTTCAGCTCTTGACCCACAAGCTTTATTTTACTGCCAGCTCTCTTCTTGCAGCTCCAGCTCTGTGTTTCTCCAGCTTCTAAGGGCAGCATCTTGATCTTGGCTCCATCTCGGCAACAATTCAGCCCCCACACAAGCCTCTCACAACCCCCCCACCAGCAATATTCCAGCCCTGCAGTGATTTTACCTCCCGCCCAACAATCCCTTGTCACTGTGCCAGCTCCTGCATAAGTTCATCTCATTGCCCACTGCCCCATTCACAGGTCTAGGACCTTTTCTGTTTTCATTCAAATCACAGCCTTACAGTCCACTCCCCAGCCCCACATTGATTTCAGTTCCACCTGTAGAGGTTCCATCCCAGGCACAAACAATATTCTACCATCGACGGGGTTTTCAGGCGCAAGGCTGCTGCCCCCTTTCCCGCTCCATACGTTCTGTTCTAGTTTCAGTCACAATCCCCAGCCCCTGCAGCCATAGCACAGGCCTACAGGGATTTCGATGCAAGAACACTAAGGTCTCCGTGCTAGCCCTATGGTTCTTATGCCATGTTCACCCCCCATCCCAGACCCGCAATGATGACAGCACCAGCCCAGTGATTTCAGCTCTTTCAGCTCTTGACCCACAAGCTTTATTTTACCGTCTCTACGCCAGCCCTATGGTTTCTATGCCATGTTCAGCCCCCATCCCACACCTGCAATGATGACAGCACCAGGCCTACAGTGATTTCAGCTCTTTCAGCTCTTGACCCACAAGCTTTATTTTACTGCCAGCTCTCTTCTCGCAGCTCCAGCTCTGTGTTTCTCCAGCTTCAAAGGACAGCATCTTGATCTTGGCTCCAGCTCAGCAACAATTCAGCCCCTGAACGATCCTCTCGAAGTCCACTCCACCAGCAGTACTCCAGGCCTTCAGGTATTTTAGCTCCCGCCCAATAATCTCCAGTCACTTTATCAGCCCCTGCATAAGTTCACCTCGATTCCCACAGCCCTGTTCACAGGTCTTGCACCTTTTGCACTTTCATTCAAATCCCCGCCCCACATTCCTTTCAGCTTCACCTCTAGAGGTTCCATCCCAGGCGCAAACAATATTCTACCACCAACCACGTTTTCAGGCGCAAGGTTGTAGCCCCCTTTCCCACTCCACACGTCCTCTTCTACTTTCAGTCACAATCCCCTGCCCCTGCATCCATGTCACAGGCCTACAGTGATTTCAGCACAAGAACACTTTTGTCACTGTGCCAGCCCCTGCATAAGTTCCCCTCAATGCTCACAGTCCCATTCTCAGCCTTAGTTTCTTATCCATTTTTCAACCACAATCCCAGCCCCACAGTGATTTCAGCTCGATCCCTAGAGATGCCATTACAAATCTCCGCAATATCATGGCATCAACGGGGCTTTCAGGCACAAGGTTGCAGTCCCCTTTTCCACTTCACATATCCTGTTCTACTTTCAGTCATAATACCCAGCCCCAGCATCCATATCACAGGCCTGCAGTGAGTTTAGCACATAAATCATACAGTCTCTATATCAGCCTTCCAGTTTCCATCCCATGTGCAGTCTCAATCCCAGCCCCACAGTTTCCCTTTCCCAGCCCCAGTGATTTCAGCTGTTGACACACAACCTTTATTTCACTGCCAGCTCTCTTCTTCCACCTCCAGCTCTGCTCTTTTCCAGCTCTGCCAGGCAAAGCTGCTCTCAGGTTGAAACAGGGTTTTGGTTTTGGCTGCAGTTTTGGGGTTTCACCTCCACGTTCAGTATCACCATTGCCACCCCATTTTGGCAGTTATTATTCTATTTCCAGCTTTTTCGTTTTGTGTCCCATTCTATGGTTATTCCTCAGATCTACAGTGAGTATCCCTTTGAGCAGTGATTGATGCTGCAGCACTGCAGTCCCCACCCTGGCCCCAGTGATTTCAGCTCCAGTCCCACAAGCTTTATTACACTGCCAGCTCTTCTGTTCCACTTCCTGCTCAACATCTTCACAGCAGTGCCACATAACGCTACTTCTGCTTCTCAGGGCAGGATCTTTGCTTTAGCTCTAGCTCTGTGTGGTTTGAGCTTAGATCACTGCCCTTACAGCAATTTCAACTCCAACCATGCAGCTCACCTCCCAGCTCCACATTCCTTATTCCCAGCCCCACAGGGGTTTTACCCCAAACCCTACCATATTTCTGTCTCCTCCAGCTCTGCTGCCTCAGCTCCAGCTCCTCAGCTTCCTACTGGCTGTAGCTAAAAGCTGCTCCTGCTTCTCACTGCAGCTTGGGGCTGTTGATAAGGTCACAAATCAGTTACTGCCATCATTTCAATATCTCTAGAAGTTGTCCCACCCACCCCTGTGGGATCCCAACTTTGGGGACACTTGAGGCCTGAAGCGTAACATCTACCTTCTCCCTCACTCTGGCCCTCAGCCCAGCACCTGCACAAAGGCCCCCTCACTTCCTCCCAGGCAGCTCCAGGGGCTGGGAATAGCCACCGGGCTCCTGCTCCCCCATCCCAAAAGGCACCCTTGGGCTAGTTCTTGGGCCCTGGAACCCCTCTGAGCCCCCACACCCTCAGCCTCTCTGCTTGGTACCACGGGGCAGGGGCTGGGAACCCCCAGGCATATCCTGCAGGCCCTGTGCTGCAGCTCTGTGCCCTTCTCCCATGGCATTTATCTAGCCCCAGCATTTCCACCGCTCCACATTGTTTTGGGCCTGACTCATGTCAAAATCATTATTCCACACCCTGGGGTTTTATATCCCCACTGATCTCACAAATAGTGTTTCAGCCCCAGTCCCACAACCCTTACTGAATTAACATCAGATATCTAGTAAAGAAAACAAATCAAACCAAAAAGATGTAATAAAACGAGCAATAATAACACAATAAAGAGAAAATAATTGTAAGTAGAAACAAAATAAAGTAATAAAAATGCAAAAAAAGCAACCTTTATTCCTCGTATTCTGAACAATACTTTAAATCCAGAAACCGCGAAACGGCTTCTTCCCGGCCCCCAGTGACAGCAGCGGGTTCCCCCCCCCGCGCCACACCAGGCCGCACACCAGCCGCCAGCTACCCGAGCCGCGCAGGGCGCGGCAGAAAGAACTGAACACGACCGGCTCCCAGATGCTGCCGCAGGCGTCGCGCCCGTGCTCACCAGCGCTCCCCAGATCAGCAGCCACTGGGGTCCCGTCCTGGCGCAGCGCCGCTCCTCAGATCGCGCATCCGCAGCTCCCATCGCTCCCACGGCGCCGCTCCTCCGATCGCGCAGCCACACCTCCCGTCGCTCCAGCTCCGCCGCCGAACTGACGCCTGCGCCGCCCCAACGCACGCTATTTATGCCCCAGGGCCGGACCAGCCAGCCAATCACAAGCCGAGGCAGCGCCTGCCGGCCCCACCAATCCCAGCCCGCCCATTCCCGCCGCGCTCGGCTCCGCGACCTCCCGCAGTTCCCTCAAGCGCTGCTCCCGCCGCCATTGCAGGGGCCGCGTCCGCCCGCTCCCCGCCGTCTGCCCGTTTCCCTGGACCAGAACCTGATCCCGACCAGGACCTGAACTGGAAGCTCCCGGCCGCCCTTCCCGGCCCCAACAGCGCCTGCCGAGGCAGCGGCAGCGGGAACACAGCTCCGCCGGCTCCCAAAGCGGCGGTGGCGGGAGCGGCGCCTCAGGCGTACGGGGGAGTGGGGCCAAGCTGAGGGGCCGGGCCGCGACTGAGCGGGCTGAGATTGGCGGCACCGCGCCCGGATTGAAAGGGCGGCTGTGATTGGACAGGGCGGACGGAGAAAGGCGGGCCGTGATTGGCAGGCTTGGGAGCCGTCAGGCTGCGGCCCGTGGGAGCGTGGGGTGGAGACCGGGCTGCTCGAAGGGCCCGGGGGTCCCGCTCGCGAGATCCCCCCCTGTCCCCTCCTCCGGCCCTCTCTCGTGCCCAGGTCCCGGCGAAAAAACCCCCGCAGAGCCCCTCGGGGCGGGGAGGGGTGTAGCCTGGGAGTGGTTCCGGGTCGTAAAGGCGGACTCTGCGACAGCAGCGCGCACCAGGGAGCGGCGGCAACAAGGTGAGGAGGGGGCTCGGCAGCGGGGAGAGCGTGCAGAGCCCGCTGCGGGCTCTGGGCGCCTCTTCTCCCGCACTCCTTCCGCTTCTGCGGAGACGTGGCCTGCCCCGACTGGCCGAGATCAGCACCCTGGCCGAAGTTAGGTGCCCCGCGTCCCCCTGCCCGCCCTCTGCCTGCTGCGAGCCCGCTGCTCACCCTCGTTTTCCCCCACAGTTGTCAGATGTTATAGATGATAAAACAATATTGGCTTTCACATTCATAGATTAGCTTTTTGCATCACAAGTATTCTGATATGGTACAACTTATACTTACTTTTAACTGCTTTGTATGGTGTAATATGCCAGTTTATGTATGCACTGTATATTTCATATGAATAGTAGTGTGATAAATATATTATATCGTAGGCTTTAACAAAATGTTAAAATAGAAACTAAAACACTGCTATGTAAATAACTCTGACAATGGTGCAAAGCAATTATTCTGTTTCTTATAACTCGAGACTGCCCCTACTAAGTGATAAGATAACAGTGACAAAAAGAGCTTAAGCATCCAGGAAGGATTTATCGACTCTTATCGGCATTATCAGGGAGTGTGAAGCAACAGGATAAAACTACAGGAAGAAATAAAATATGTAGACCTAATTTACAGAGTGTTCTGCAGACAAGTCAGCGGTTAAAACCAAACAAGAGAGTTCCTGGAACATCAAAAACTCAAAGGAATGTTTGAATAATGTGTAAGCTAATGAATATGCATGTAACCTCAGCAATGTATTATATAGCGAACATGATTTTAAGCTACCTCTCTGGTCTTCGGCTGTGTGCTAAAAGCATCCCAGTGCTGGATTATTTTGTCCTTTTATCCTTTATTAAATTTTAAAAATTTTACAGAGTGAACTCTGTTTATCACATCAGTGAAGCTTAAGCTGATCTGCATCCCAGTGCTTCGGGACGTGCTGGGGGAGGCCATCGAGGTAAGTGTGGGGCTACCGCAGTGGAGGCCAAGTAGTTCAACACCACAATAGCAGAATCAGCATCATTAATTAATTTTGTGTTCTTCATGCAAGCCTCAGCGTTAAGAACGCTACCAGCCTCTACTAGCATTAATAATATGCATAGTAAGTGTTATTAGTATTAATATTTGGGTAAGAATTGTTAGTGTTAACACTGGTAGTAAGTGCGTTAGCTGGTGTTTACTGTGAAGCTCTGCTCTCCCACAGTATGACAAGATCCTGAAGCTGTCCTCAGGTGCAAAGTTAGGTGAGCACTGCTGTCCTTACCACGATCCCCCGATAGAGCCATGCTCCAGAGATGGGCAGCAATGAATCTGCAGATGCCTTCCCAAGGTGACAGAGCTCGCCCTCCCTCCCGTCTGCAGTCAGGGGATGTGAAGGCAACCATTGCTGTCCTCAGCTTCATCCTCTCCAGTGTAGCCAAGCACAGTATAGACAGTGAGTCTCTGTCAAGTGAGCTGCAGTAGCTAGGACTGCCCGAAGACAGGGGAAACCCTCAGGGTGGCACCATGAGCCAGACCTGGTGGGATGTTGCTGACAGTTCCCAGCCCTGCCTTCTTCACACCCAGATGGAGGGCAGGCTGCCTGCTGTGCATCCCAAAGTTACCTGCCTCCAAGTTACAACAACCTCTCACTTGGCATGAGCCCTATACATTTTTTTGATTGTATCTTTGAAAGTGAAGTGAGAGGATTTTACACCAATCAGTAGCAAATATATGCATGAGTAGAGTCACTCAAGCTTCACCTAAATATAAAGAAATACTATAAAAGTAAGCCAAGAATGGAGAAAAAGTTAGTGAAGGCACCATCATAACTGCTGGGATCAGTCAATGGGCTGAGCCTGTCTTCTGCCCCATAGGAACACCTGTTGGGTTAGAAATGCACCCTGCCTGCTGAATATTTTTATTGGGGACTACAACTTGTCTGTATATTGCTTTGAGTAATTTTTTGCAGTTAAATACTATCACTGACAGATACCATCACCAACAATTCCTGAACCTTAACCTGTCACAATTTTATATTTATAATAAGAGTATAGTTCATAAACTGTTCCATAAAATTCCAAAGTGTGACTCCTTCATGGATGCTAGCAGTTGCCAGCAGCAGGTAACATATTCAAATAAGTCCTACTGAGGGGTCATAAAGTGGGAAGACCTGCTGAGGGATCTCCATTATGATCTTGGCCTATTTCCCTGAATGTCAGTCAAACTTCAATCCAGCCGGACTGCTCAACAAAGGGTCCCTGTAACAGGACACTGATAGACTGGTCAGGCACAAGGGTCTCAGCTTTCCTGGGGCACTGACAAACAAATTAAATACTAAGGGTCAAGGAAATCTTCCCTTTTCACATGACAGTTCTCCAACCATGAGGTTTTGATTCCTTGCAGAAGCTCTAAGACTGCAGACATGCACATGCCACTAGATCCTGGAGCATGAGCCTGCCTAGAAAACTGTTGGTAGCTACTCTAAACATGATCACTCACTCTTTCACACTCCAATGACAATATTTACTAAAACTCCCTTACTAAGTCTTCCCTTCAGTGAAAGCCTGCACATTTTGTTCAGAATACTACTGTGGTGGGTGGACCCTGGCTGGATGGCAGGTGCCCACCAGAGCCTCTCTATCAATCACTTCCCTCCTCAGCTGGATAAAATATAAAAAAGGTCATGAGCTGAGATAAGAACAGGGAGACGTCAGAGGGGAAAAAAGGGAGAAATTAATTGAATTAATTACCAATCAAAATCAGAGTAGGATAATAAGAAGTAAAATAAGTCTTTAAAACACCTTTCCCCCATCCCTTTCTCCTTCCCAGGTTTAACTTTATTCCCCATTCTCTCACTCCTCCCCACTAGTAGTGCAAGAAGATGAGAACAGAAGGTACAGTCAGTTCACGCCACTGCTTCCCCCTCAGGAAGAGGAGTCTTTGTGCTGCTGCAGCATGAGATCCCTCCTACAGGAGACAGTTCTCCATTAATTTCTCCAATATGGGTCCTTCTCATGGGCTGCAATTCTTTATGAGCTTCTCCTCCTAAACTCTTCATGAGTTGCATTCTTCCTAAAAAAAACCCCAAGAAAACCAGAAATTATAAAAGCATGTCACCAGCCCTGAACGCAATCCAAAATCATGAACTTAAATACTCCCTGTGTTCAATGCTATTCTCTGCACAGTATCTTCAAAGCATCTGTTGCTTTAGATGCCCAAAACCACCTGCTGAAAACAAGCTGAGATAAGCTGAAAGAGCCTCTTCACTGAAATAAGAGGAGAACTCTTATCCTAGCTGATCCCAGAGAGATAATGAAGGCCCTTAGCAAAGGCTGGGGTTAATATATCCCTGGTTGTGCTGCCTCTCATTTCCACAATACCCGGGAAAAGGGAGGGGGCAAATCCCACCAGCTATAAAAGCCCTCAGAGGAACTGCAACTGTTTGGCTCCTCTGACTAAATTCAAGGTGGGTAAAGGGCTTGATGAAGAAGATTTCTTCAAGGAAATGACAGTGCTTTGTTTCTTACTGCAACTGCACTAAGAAAAAGGGCATAAAACTGATAAGAAGGTTTGTGTTTTGGCAGTATAGCTAGATAAGTTTGATAATTTGTTGTTAACTTGCATAATTGTTCCCTAGTGATTACTCAGTAGTACTCCAGGTGTGACTAAGCAGGGTGGAGAAGAGTACTAATATGAATAGTGTAACTCACACTGGGACCTCTAATTTGGCCTATATACGTTATAAATAAAACCAAGAAAAAAAAATAGACTCCTGGGCAGTGGGAGACTAGACTGTGGGCAGTGCTAGGCCCACACTGATGTGACATTTGGTACTGGGACATGGGTAGGAGCACCCTGAAATGTAGATTTAAACCCTTAAAATGCTGAAAAAGAAGAAGCTTCCCTCAATTAAACCCCTTAAATTGAGGGAAAGGTGGGGCTTACGTCCACTTGAACTGATAAAATGGCAAATAAGCGGCTTCTTCCCTTTAATTTAATCCCCTAAACTACTGGAGAAAGGTGGGGTTTTCCCACTTTAAATATCTCTGGTGATGAGGAAAGGAGGATTTTCCCTCAGTTCAAACCCTTTAGAAGGAGGGACAACTGGGCTTCCCCCTCAATTTAAACCTTAAGATGATGAAAAGGAGGAAGCTACCCTTAATTCAAACCCATAAAATAGCATCATCAAGGTTTTTGCCTTCCATTTAAACTGGAAAATAATGGAAAATGGGGATTCCCTGATGATTAATACCCCCAGCACCACGGAAAAGGCAGGGTTTCCTTTAATTGAAACCATTAAAATTGCAGGGGAAGCAGATTCCTCTTCAATTTAGACACAGACAGTTACAGAAAAGGGAGCCTTTTCCTTTATTTTAAATTCCTTTTCTCCTAATGTCCTGTCTCTTTTCTGGGAGGGGGGGCGACTGACCAGATGAAAGGGGAAACTTGAAAGTTTCCCTCTGGGACCACACGTGCTGCTCTGCCTGCTCAGGTTCTGTCTCTTGGCATGAGGGCTTTTCCCTGGACTTTTTCTAGGAGTGATGCTCCATGCTCAGGTGCAGCTGGCTGCTCCCCAGCCCCCGATGGATCCTGTAACCACTGATCCTGGAGGGACTCTCGGGATGCCTGTGTTGCCCCCTCTCAACTCTCAGCTCCACGTGCAGGTGTGCCCGTGTAACCCTCTGAAAGCAGCCTCTGGCAAGAGCTGCCCCCTCCTCATCCTCACTGGTCACACCTGGGGATGCTGCACCTTCGAGTGGGGGGGGGAGGTGGAGAAAAGTCCCGGTCGTCGTTCCCTTCCCTACATGGCCCCTTGTCTGCCCCTGAAACACCAGAGTGCTGGGCTTTCCTTTCCGTGGAAAAGAACCAGCCTTCTCATCCTGGTGCCCGTGGCCAAAATTGTGGATTCTGCCTCCAAAATTCCGTATGTCCTAGCTTTGTAATTACCGAGGAAATTCTCCATGGACCGTAAGTGATTACTGGTAATTTTTCCTCTGTAATCATTACTTAACTGTGTTTCTGTCGAAGCGTTTGACACATCCCTTGAGGGGTCATGGGTTTGGCTGTGTTGTTTATGACTAATCCTGATGAACCTGAGCACCCCCATGCTGCTGTGCCCTGAATTTCAGTGAAATATATAAATGCTCCCTTTGCCTGCTCCGCAGTCTTTTGCTGTGCATCTGCAGGGAAAAGATTTACTCCGTCCTTTGATCCTGACCACAGCTCTCCGGCCCAAATGCCAGGTCTCACAGACACAAACTAAGCAGACAGCTACTACAAGTGTTTGCTTTTAAAGTAAAATTCTTATTGCATCTGGCTGTACAATTAGAATAAATACATGTATTGATGGTTACCAGAGGAAAGCTTTTCAGACAAGAAAATATCCATTTTGGTAGCACAGATTCCATTTTGACAATATTGCATTCTTTTAGGTTTGGAAATCCTGACCACATAAGAGATCTGAAAACTGGTATTTTGCAGTTTGATACTTTTAAATGAGGTAATTTTGATATTTTGGAACTTGATATTCTGGTATTTTGAAATGGAATTATTTTGCTATTTTGCAACTTGGTATTCTAGTGTTTTTAAACCATGTTATTTTGATATTTCTGAACTTGCTATTCTGGTATTTTGAAATTAGGTTGCTTTTGTATTTTGGAACTTGGGTTAGGTTAAAATTCTGGTATTTTAAATCTGTGATTTTGAAACCTGGTTTTCTATTATTTTGAAACTAGGGCTCAAAACTAGGGTTTTGAACAAAAATACACCTAGGATTGTGTTTTGGAACCTAGTTTTTTGTAGGGGGAGTTTTTGGTATTTTTGTAGGCAGGGGATTTGGTATTTTTGTACCTGAGTTTCAAATATTTTTGTAACCTGGGGTGGGGTTTTTTTGGCAACCTGTGATTGGCAGGGTTTTGGGGCATCCTAGTTGAGTGTCCTGGCTTAATTTGCCTTCTTTCACCACAATTAACTTGGCATGGGAACTGTTAAATCACAGACTATACAACGAGATGCTTCCTGAAACAGAAATAAATTTTAGCTGCAACAAGAAAACCAAGAAAAGACCATACAGGAAGTAATTCCATTTTAATAGGCTCCAATTCTCCAACATGTGAAAGGAAAAATAGAGTAAGTGTGGCAGTATACAGGCATTACCAATAGAAGCAGTGTTAGTCAGCTTCTCAACATTGCTTTTATATGTATTTTATGGGAAAAACATTTGGCCTAAAACTTCTTATGCATAAGTTGTTGGCGGTTATAGGAGATGGAACCTGACCCTTGGTACATTGCATGAGAACCGCAGCTTAAAGTTACTCGATGTCTTCTGGTCTCACAGGATGAGGCAGAGGTATAACTGATTTCTTCTCTGTATCTCTGGAAAGAGCTTTTCTCATATCTATAGCGACAGGAAAAAATGCTATTATAGTAATTCATTGCACAAAGCCATATTAAGTGAATTCTCCATTAAAATAAGATAATTTTTAATCAAGAAAATTTACTAGAATCATAAGACTACCTCAAGTTTGAAAGGACCCATAAGGGTGCAACTCCCTGCTCCACAAAGTACTACCTAAAATTATACTGTAGGATTAGGAGCATTGTGCAGATATTCCTTGAATTCTGATGAGCTTGGTGTCATGATTCTTTCCCTGGAGAGACCATTGCAGTTACCAACCACCCTCTCAGTGAAGAGCCTTCTAACGTGCACTCTGAACATTCCCTGACACAGCTTTGCTCCATCTCCTCATGTCCTGGTCACCGGAGGGAGGAGATCAACACCCTTCTCTGCTGTCCTCGGAAGTTATAGACTGTGACAAGGGCACGCATCAGCTTTCTCTTCTCCAAGTGGCACAAACTCATGGACATAAGCTGCTCCTCCTAAATCTTGCTCTTGAGACCTCTCACCATCTTGGTTGCTCTCCTCAGGACACACTGCTGTCCTTAAGGTTGCTCAATGGCAATGATATCAACTGATATAAAACACTGCATAAAACTCACCCAAATGGAAAGGAAATGACAAGCTAAAGAGACAAATATATGACTTAAGTCACATGCAGCAATGGTAGGTGTCTGTCTGTCTGTCTGAGCCCTTGTATTTTCGCAGTGCTCCTACGTATCAAATAAACAGTGCAAGAACAGAAACGATACACAGCCTAGCCATGTAACCCTTTGGGAGGATAATTTTAAAAAGGACCTAGAAAGAGGAAGCACTTGGTAGTTCACTTTTGTTAACCTAATTAACATTAACATACTTGAATTTCCATGTTCCTTCCCTTTTAAATTGAAAATGGTACCCAATTCTTTGCCGTTGCTGAACGCTGACAATTGTTAATTTATACATAGACATCTGAGAAAAACAAAGTTTCAAGTCCCTGTTATGGGATGAAAGGAAGAAAGCACTGACATTCCTTCTCATTTATTCTTGTTCTGTGGTTGATTTTGCCAGAGATGCTACAAAATGTGTAAGTGGCACGATTAAGTTTAGTAACTGATATAATCTTAATTAGGGAAAGTTACAAAAATACAAAATTCCTATTAATCAGCAACTATCTGAAATTGTTTATATAATTGTTTCAAATTGTTTCATGTTTTTTAATGTGTTTCATATAAAAAATAGTAACAGTCTTACAAACAATCCCAGCAACCTTTAACATGAGAATAGTTCCATTCAATTTGAGACCAAACAAGAACTTACCATAAGCATCTTCATCTGGCTCCCCACTGCTAGCTGAGTAGTACTCTAAGACTGTTCGGTACACACTGTAGCCTAGTTGCTTATACATATTTACAGCAACCTGATTTGATACTCTCACAAAGAGATCGACAAAAAATCCACCCTTTCTTTAGCAGGGGAAGAAAAGAAACAAACAAAACCACATTAAGGAATAGCAGGTAAATGTATTTCTAAATAACAACTCATAAATGGTAATGTAACACAAGCAAGTCCAATGTAGTATACTAATTAAACATCTTTCCCAATGTAATAACAGATACACTCATTTACCAAGGGAAAATTCAATCATAGACAAGGATTTAATTTTATTTTTATCACATGGCCATTTTTCACCAGTCAGTGGGTTCAGAAATTTGATCAGAAAGAACAAGAGAAGTTAAATGCCCCCACAGGCCTAAATCCAATTTAAAAAGTATCCACATTTTGGATTGCTTGGATTAGGAGAAGTGGAATCAGTCACAAAATTCAGTTGCCTAACAGGAGACGATAGACCCTTAATTCCACAAGGCAAATTTTTCAAAACATCATACTACTTTCCAGTCTTACCAACCATAGTGGGGTTGCCCTACTAGAATCAGTTAAGGACATTTCCCAGTGGGTTCATCTGACATTAAATTAAATTTTCTCAGGTACAAGTAACCAAGCAGGAGATGGCAAGTAAACTAAGATACTCTCTGCAGTACAAAATTTGTTCAGGATTGTGCCTGAGGGCATTGCACAAAGCCCACAGTTACTGAACAAGTATGTTGGAGGCCCTACAGGAAACAGTGCTGATGTTTCACAAAGCTCATTTTCTGTCAAGGAATGTTCTTTTATACACTGTCTCTACTGGAATTCAGGCTATTTCCTCCTCCCTCTGGCAAGTCAGCTTTCAGAGAAACCCTGAGATTTTAAACTGCTAAGCAACTTTCACAACTCTTTTTCTCCAACTATGAGGAATTTCAGAAAATCAGAACACCACGTAAAGCAAAATTTTGCCACGTAAAACAGGGACAGGTTTCTGTAGAAATACTACTTTTAAATGTTACTTTAAAAGATAAATTTAAAGATTAAATTTAAATTAAAATTAAAATTAAAGCCATACTACTCACTTTTCTGAAATTTCTTCCAGGAGTTCCATCAATTTAGCAGCCAAACCCAGCCGTCGAAATTCTGGTGCAACAGAGAGAGCAGTAACGTGTCCATGCCATTCTTCCCTAGCCACAGAGCCTTCGGCTTTGCCCATGACTGTGAATATACAGAGCATCAGCGCAGCAGCACCTTTGGAGTAATGCACTGCCTGCAACCAGACAACTTCACAAGAGGAATAAGCCATGGATAAACACATGATACAATGGTTGTGGTAAAGGCTAAAACAGGGATGTCTACCTTTTCACTCTATGATTCAGCAGCCACTAAAGATGTCATTTCACTCAAATATTACAGCAGTTTCTTGACTAGTGTAAAAAAAACACCAAACAAGTTTGCAAATTCCTTGCTTGAGGTGACTTCTAAATGCAAATTTTAAGCAATTCTCACAAGTCTCACTGAACCAAAATTTGAAATCTGACTGAAATAAAGGAGGAACAGAGGGCTAGAAACACAAAATTACCATCCCAGCAACTATTTGAGACTTTTGGAGATTATGAGGGAATAGAGCTTGGGATGCTTTGCCAGTCTGGCAATAGAAAGCTAAGGCCCTGCAAACACAATATGTTTAAGGGAAAAAAAAAAAGAAAAAAAAGTGGAGGTGGGGATGGTGTTTTGGGGGGCTTTTTCTAGTTTCTCTCCTTTCAATCCAATGTTAGTTTATTAATGAACATTCACACTTCCACCCTGTGCTTTTAATAGATATCGCAGTCACTGCTAATAAGCAACAAGTGTGGTGGATACAGAGAAATGATCTATACAGCACACATACTTTCTGCTTTAGTATGTCAAATACTTTTAGTTCCTGGGTCCCTGCAAAAACCATTACTCTGCCCCACCCCATCTCCTGGCAGTTCTCTTTGACATGATTTCTGAAAAACAAAAATATGCCACAGCAAATTAGCAAATGACATCCAGGCCCAGATGTAAAGAGCTTTCCTTTACAGGGCAATGCAAAACGCAAGCCCAGCACTTTTACTACCTGTGGGTAGGGACTTAATCTTCCAGAATACAGAAATAACCATTCGCCAAATACAGGTGGATGATACCACAGCCAAGGCTCCTCGCTGCGCTAGGAACATCAAACTGGAAGCTATGGCCATGAGTCCTGCATAATACCCCAAGACATTTAAGAAATGGGAAGATGCAACGCAAGGTTCCTCTTCCATGTTGGACATTTGGTCAACGCGAAGAGTAAGAAAAGCTCCCGCGTTATAATCCCCGAAAGAGGCAACGAAGGGAGACGTTACCGCCGGGACACCCAGCACTCACTGTAACCCATCAGCTCCCCGCCGGGCGCCTCGGCGACGATGAAATACTCGGGCCAGTGGGCGAGGTACTGCAAGTAGAAGGGAATCCCGTACTGGGCGCTTGGTTAAGGAGTAACTGCGGCCGCCAAGGCTGCGCCTCCCGCGCCCGACCCCGCGCCTCTGCCCCGGCGGGAAGGATACAGTCTCGGTCAGCGGGTCCAGATTGCTGTGGAGGAAGAGAGTGCGGCGCTCAGCACGGGCCAGGGCCCGTGCCCGCCCGGCCGGCGGGGCGCCGGGAGGACCCCGCGGGGTGGGGAAGCGCGCAGGGGCTCGGGGGCAGGAAGAGGGGACAGCCGGCGCTCACATGTTGTTGAATCGGAAGAGGTCGTCGCAGGTGAAGGCGCGGAGTGTTGTCATGATGATGGTGATCACGACGCTGAGCGTGACGGTGATGACGCTGCCCCGGAAACGCTCGCGCGCCCAAGGGCCACTCTCGCCGCGGAAAGGCGGCAGACGGGGCGCTCCCGCCCCCTAGGCAGCCCTGCCCCGCCCCGCAGAACCGCCCCGGCCCGCCCCGCGCCTGAGACCTGCGGCCGCGGGCCGTGCTGAGGAGGGGCAGGGCTGCGGAGGGGGCGGCCGCGGGATCCCTGACCGACAGCAGCGGGCGGGCGGGCGGCTGGCACGGCTGAGCCGAACCGTAGTGGAATGGGGCACGCTGGGGCGGGGCCCAGCGGGGCCGCAGTAGCCGGAGTGCTCTGAGCTTCTGCAGCTCCACCCCGAGCACTCACAGGCTAACGTAACACGGCGTGACCGTAGGATGCGAGACTACCATACGCAGAAAAAACAACTCTGCCTCTGGAAAGATGCCGCCGGAGGAGGCATCACACTGGAACTGCAACACCGATTTAACCGGGATGCTGCTGCCATCAGCAGTAGGTGCCTCTTCATGATTTGTAAAAACACAGGGCTGGAGGTATGCCAGCCAACACGGACCTCTTCCACAAAAATTCTGTCCTCAGTAGTGGACTATACTCCGCTCACCTGTTGCACGCCATCTCCTATGGCACCCAAAAAAACAAAGAAACAAGATGTCCACTACGCCCAAAGCATTCACCTACTCCACATGGCCTGCTGTGCCATTCCTCTCACTTCATTCAAATGCTGAGCTATTTCTGAAGAAAGTTACCACTGCAAGGGACCCAGATCCCTCTAGTTATTCTGAAGAAAGATTTGCCCAAAAGTTGGAGGCTATACTGTGGGTTTGATTTTTGTCCTTGAAAATTCTGCATAAGATGCAGTGAATGGAGTTTGCATACATGTTTTGGGACAATGAGAGAGGCTTTTCTTGACCTGGAATTTGGAATCAGGAGATGCTGGCAAGGCTACTCCAGACAGAGCACAGCCTGTCAGTTTCGAGATCTGTCAGATTTCTGATAATTTAAGGGTCAGCGTTTTGGTAGGAGAAGGTTGATTCAAGGTCTGTAGTTGTGGTGCAACAGTGATGTGGGATTTCAGAACTGCCAGACACAGGAAGAGACTACACTTTTCAGGACGGTGGTGGAGGTGTGAGGGGGGATATACATATATATATATATGTGTGTGTGTGTGTGTGTGTATGTGTGTGTATAAATAAACTTGGGAGATATATACATATATATATAAACTTGGGAGAAGGAATAGATGTTTTTAAGGCTGGTTCTTGATCCTTTGAGGTGTTAGGAAATGTATAGCTTTATAGCCCTCTTCCGCTTGAGGCACTCTTACTACAGAGCTACAAGAATGATATAATGACACACCCTTAAGAATAGAAAAAGCTCAACCGTTCACCTAACTGCTGTGACTTAAGGCACTCTCTCCAGCCAAATTGGACTTTGGACTGCTTTGCTGTACTCAAGATAAAGCCTTTGCTTCTGAAGTGCTAAAAAAGGCACTAAAAAGTGCAAAAAGGCACTTTTGTTACTGTGTCTGAACTTGGTTCAAAAGCTGGTCATGGCTAGAGTAGTCTTTACTGTTATCAAATTAATTCTCAATATTGTAGCCTAAGGAAATATTTTATATTCAGTGAGTTTGGGTTTTTATTTTAAATGACTACAAATCAACATACAGTTCTGCTAGTATGAAAACTGTGCAGGCCTAATCTTGGGTGGCTATCTCTGCAGAGTGAAGTACTGGTGAAACAACTTTAGGCCTTATTTAAACATAAGTATAGAGATTATCAAAAGACTTCCTGCCCTTCCCAATTACCTTTTACTGTATATTACAAGTGGAATGTCATTCAGCTAGGATGTGTGGAATGTAAATTAAGAGGCAATTTTAGCACTTCTATGAAGACAAAGAGGATTTCACCCTTCAGAGAACAAGTGTTTTCCACAGCTTATTTTATTTTCAACTACACCAAAATCAAGTGTTGACAATTAATGTCTTAAAAGCTACAAAATCAGGATTTCAACCCAGCAAGAGATTTAGCATCAACTCTATGTTCAATTACAAGTCACCATCCAACAGGGACCTTCTCTAGAATGTTTAATGTTAGCAAGTTTCACTCTACATACTCAAGGTGTGCTGTATCGCAAGTATCAGTGGAATTTTGTCTAAGGGACTGATCAATAAATGAAGACATTTGTATATTTAAAAGAACCATAATTATGGTACTACTAGTATCAATTACTGGGAGAAGAAGCAGCTGTTTCTCAGTATAGAAAAGTGATGGCAAATGTGAACAGGAATAATTAAATATGTAAGTGTGGTATTAAGTGCAGGCCTCAGGTAGGATTTTATTGGTTTGTTTGTTTTGGGCTTTTTTTTTGTTTTTTTAAAGTGCTTTGCATGATCCACCATCAAAAGAGGCCTGTATGAACACCAGTACTAGCATGGTTGATATTACAGGAATAGAAAAGTTAAGCATTCACACTGTCAAGCTCTGATTTGAAAATTATATTAAAAAAAAAAGAGCCAAGGCCCATAAATTTAGATACAGTCTTGAAATGTTTCTACACATCTTAGAATACAACAAAATAACATGTTACACTCAGATTAAGAGAACCAGCCTGTTCTGAAACAATTTATAAAGTGATAAAGTCCACAGCAAAGCTATTGCTTTACTTCCATAATGTAAACACATCTGAAAGAAGAATATTATGACAGTTTCACAGATGAGATTATAAATCAGTAAAACCAAAAAGCAATTGGTCGTACAAAGCTTTTGTCTTTTACAAGGCTTAGCTTACAAGCTCAGGCTGTACGTTTATTCTTCGAAGGACGTCTTCTGGCATACAAAAGACAGGATTGACAGCCTTAATTTGTTCTTCTCCCAATAAAGATAGTCCAGCAATACCAAATAAGGTGTGAAATGGATCCACCTGGAAGAAAAAAGAAAGCTTGTGTGTGTTTCCAAAAGTCTACTGTTTTTTCACTTGTATGGAATGAAATTTTCATTTGCCAGCAAGAGAACAGAAAATCTCCATGGCTTCTCTGGGGAAGACAATACAACTGAATAAATTTTCATTTGTGCTAACATGTGTTGACAGGCAAGAAATTTCCATAGCAGGCATTTACAATACTATGATTTACTCAGGCATGCTTGTCAATTATCTGCTGCTAAAGCGATTTTCTACTCCGAGTTAGACAGAAAGCACTCACATTTGTCTATTAGGCATGCAATATCACAGGGTGGTAGAAGCAAAGATAATTAATTACCTGTAGATGATCCAGTTTAAAAGTAAACTGGATCATCTACAGGTACCACTTCCATAAATTCCCCATTTGTTCTTCAGAAACATCATAATGCTCTTTACTGGTCTCCAAATACAGAGCTGAGGTGTAAAACCTTGAGAGGGAAGCAACCTATTTTGCTAGAAAACCTCCCAGAACTATAAATGAAAACAACCCCCCCCCCCCCAAACCTCTTCTCCTAAACCATATGACCACCACACCCCTTCTCCCCCCTACAAAACAAACAAATGAAAAAACAACCCAAACACAAAATACCCCAAAACAACAAGGTCTGTTAGGACTGAGTTTCTGCAAGAATAAAGCAAAAACCTGGGAGGCCAACATTTCTACAGGAGTAGAAATTTCTACACTTCAGCAATCAAAGACAGGTAAAAATAATATTAAATGACTGCTAATGTAACATAGAAAAGCTGTCCCAAAGGTGCTCTCCTTAGTTATAGAGTAAAGGCTCTTCAGAGATGCTCTTCCAAGAAGATACAAATATTTCATTACTCAAAGATAGAAAAGTATTTAAACTTCAAGTTCTGGGCTTTTCTTCAAGAATTCTGAAAATAGAAAAGGTCTTCCTGTAAGCTCCTTAGAAATGCAAAACTCTTCCTATTTTAAGAACAAAAAAAACCACTTTCCAAATGACAGATCGGAGTTAACAGATTTCTCCCCCAACTGGGAATAAAGTAGTTGCTTGCAAAAAAATAAAAAGTTACTTTATTTTTTAATGCATTTGTGGAGAAGGGAGCAGATATGGGCAGCTGCAATAAAAACAGCCAATGCCTTTCCAGACCATTAACAAATAAGCCAAGTGTTCAAAAGGAATGAAGTCTCACAATACTTTTTATTTTATCTGTCCAGCACTCTTGAAAGATAAAAACTTTATTTGCCATTTCACTGGGACAATATCAGTTACTTCCACTTAAAACCAAAGAGAACAGACTGGCTAAATTTTAACTGCTTTCTCAACAAGCAAAAAATCCATAGCACCAGCCTCTTGACGATGTTATCACAAAAGCTTCTTCCTCCCTCAGCTAGACAAATGTCAGCTACATGATTTATTCAGTGGCTGGGCTAGCAAAGAATGAAGGTTAGTGTATAGGGATTCTTGATTTAATTAGATCACACAAAACCACCATGAGAGTTGAAGACTATTTAACCTACACCAAACTTTAGCTTGCAGACCATTTCACAAAACAAAATAATAAACCCAAAGAACCCACACACGCACCAGGGCAAACCCACCACCAAACAGAGCGTTTTTACACACATCTTCCAAATGGTCTTGTGAGAAATGGTTTGTGTTGAGTGTGTTATGGGGGACCAAACTAGATTTTGTAAGGAATGGCAACTGACTTCACTGGGGGATGCATGTGCGTTATACAGAATGCGCTCCCCACGTACGCCTTCAATGGCAATTCTACACTATTCTTCCTTCAGAGTAAACTGCAGCCTCTGCAAAAGCCACCTAGACCATGAGTTGAGTTACACTCAAACAAAAGTTGATATTTCCAGTTGAAATTTTCATGTGTATTTTATTTAGAAAAAATATCACTTACCATATCTCCTGGTCTGTCAGCAAATCCTCCAGACTCCTCATCCTGGCATGCCAAAATAAAGCAGCGCAGTTTCTCTCTGTCAATCCACTGTATCCTACCAATCATCTTCAAAGAAGCTAGCACCCACCATGAATAACATACATCAGGTAACTGGCAAGCAGAGAAGCAGATTAAATATTTGCCTGGGTTTTAAACATAATGTTGCAAATTTTACTGGTAATTCTGCACATTATCAGGTGTGCTATCATAATACTCTTGCGGAGACATAACACTTAAGAGTGTCTTTGGAGTAAAAGAATTTCTTGACAGAGTCTCTTTTCAGCGGACTTCTGTTTTCAGGAAAGGAAACTATCTTTTTCAAACTTCTTCAAGAAACAAGACCACAAGAATGTGATTTTTAAAGACTTCACCTTCTGTGAGAGAGGCTGAAAAACCACAGCACTTCTTTGAAGAGGAAATACAGAGAAGTTCATATCAACTATTTGTATTTTGGGGGCAAGGGGGGAAGCAGGGGAATCTGTTGGATGATTATCTATTTGCCAGAGATTATTCTAGGTTACACAAATCTCTAGTGTGATGTGAAACACTATGACACTCAGGATTTACATCCAGTAGAACAGCAATTTTTCTACAAATCCTATAAAGATCATTCCCCAAGTCAGAAAATATTAAAGACCCAGTTTAACAGGATAATGGTTCAAGTGGTCAGCAAGACATCCTTCAGCATGTGTACGTTGCTGTACTGAGGATTCAAATGAAGCATAGCTAAGGCCTGCATAACAGGTGTTAGTAACAAAAGAAAGAATCAGGATGAAAGCCTGACTTCTTTGAAAAGTTTACTAAATGTTTTATAGAAGTCATAACATTTTGCAGTAGTTCAGCTTCAGAAAAAGCAATCTCTGTTGAGGTTTGAACAAAGAAAAGAAGCCACGAAATACCTTCTCTGGTCGTCCATTGAGACCTCCAGAAGGTAACTGACGTTCACAAAGCCACCAACCCAGCAAGTCAACATTTACTTGATGCAACTGGTCTGTTATAGCCAGAAATCCTGTGCAACAATAGATCTAAAATTACAGACATAAATTTTTTGTGTATTTAATAACTAAATATAGTTTAGCAGACTAAATGCAGGAAGATAGCAAACAAAGCAACAATACAGTCATATAAACAATGCAACATAAGCTCAAACACATTTCAACTTTTAGTTTCAAAGACTTTTCCTTTAGAAAACCGTGTTATTGTTATAGTTCCTTTTGTAAAAAGGTACCAGTAGCACAATTTGTAATACTTCACTAATATAAGACAGTAATGCAAGGTTTGGAACATAATCCTAGGAGATCCTGAGAGAGCCATATAATTTTATTTTAAAAACACAGACTCTCAAGACAGAGTAGTCAAACCAACTTCTGCAGGCTGGATATGGCCTTTATAAAAATTTTGCATCCAGTCTATGGTTTGTTCCTGTACCTGCCTTTTACCCTAATGCTTGCAAACAGTAAACAAAAGACCAAATGAACTCCCTAACAGAAACAGGCTAACTCAGATCATTAACTGTCTTGGCGATTCCCTATGTGTTCGGTCACGCTAACTTTCAAAGTGCCATGTAATGTATCTGCATTGATTAATCCCCTTTTAATTTTATTAATCCCCTAAATTAATTAGTTAATAGAATTAATTGATAAAATTAATTGTATTAATTTTGATTTAATCCCCTTTTAATAATAACTTTAAAATTAATAGTTTTTTCCGCGGAGATACATTTACGATGCAACAGCATACTCTGGTCACATTTTATGCAGTCACTAAGAAAGCAGCGAAGCACAAAAAGCCAAGAATCATAGAATCATTAAGGCTGGAAAAGGCCTCTAAAATCATGAAGTCCAACCCTTTAACTGAATACCACCAAATAACACTACACTGAATCAGGAAGTGCCACATCTACTCATTTTTTGAACACTTCCAGAGATGGAGACTCCACCACTTTCTTAGGGAGTCTGCTCCAATGCTTAACCACTCCTTCAGTGAAGAAATTCTTCCTAATATGCAACCTGAATCTCCTGCAGTGCAACTTGAGGTCATTCTCCCTTGTCCTGTAACTAAATGACTGTGAGAAGAGGCTGACCCCTCACCTTGCCACAACCTCCTTTCAGGTAGTTTCTCCTGACTAAACACTCCAGTACCCTCAGCTGCTGCTCACAGGCCTTATGTTCCAGACCCTTCTCCAGCTCTATTACCCTTCTCTAGACATGCTCCAGCACCATAATGTCCTTTTGGAAGTGATGGGCTCAAAACTGCCTGCAGGATTGGAGGTGCCCCAGCAGTGCCAGCACAAGGGACACCAACTGCCTTGGTCCAGTGACCACACTGTGGCTGGTACAGGTGCCAATGGCCTTCTTGCCCACCTGCGCACACCGGGGCTGATATACAGCTCCTGTCGACCAGCACCCCTGAGTCCTTTCCTGCTGGGCAGCCTTCCAGCCACTCTTGCCCAAACCTGGAGCATTCCACAGGGTTGTTGTGACACAAGTGCAGGACCCGGCACTTGGCCTTGTTGGATATCACATAGTTGGCCTTTGCCCATGGATCTAGGCTTTGCAGAGCCTTCTGCCCATGAATCAAAACTCCCACACAAACTGGTCCTTTCTGTGACTTACTGAGAATGCCCTTGATTCCTTTGTCCAGACCACATTTTGAGGATATCAAAAAGGACTGGTCCCAAAACTGAGCCCTGGAGAATCCCATTTTCACTAACTGGATTTAACATCATTCCCCAATACTCTCTGGGTCCGGCCATGCAGCCAAGACTGCACCTTGTCCAAACCATAGGCTGCAGCCCCTCCAGGAGCATTCTGTGGGATGCCTTTCTCTCATCTCCTAGGCAGGTCACCCGCTCATAAAAGGAGAGCAGGTTTGGCAACATTCCCAGAAAAATACTGAACTTTCATGGAGATGAAAGAGAGAGCTTTTTAAGGAGTATGTGAATAAGCACAATAGATCTAATCCTCACAGAAAATGCCAGCTGCAAGCAGAGTGGCTTCAGCTATGGAACTGACTTCCTCGAACACTAGAACATGGTCCAGCCATTTAGACTGTATGGGCAATGCTACTGTACATTAGAACTATATGGCAATTACAAGTGACAGATTTAACTTTTTTCTCTGATTTTAAACAAAGAAGGGGCAGGAAACCCAACACTTGTCAACAAAATGCCTTTAATATTTTCATGTGATGAGGTGAATCCTAGCTATGGCATTACTCATCCTAATTATGCAAAATTAACAGGTAACTACAACAGCATTAAAAGTTGATTTTTTTCACATATTCAGGTTAAGTGCACTAAACTTTTCCATGAAAAAAATTAGGAAAGGTAAATTTAAATTTAAAATTATTTCCATTATGTAAATTTCCTGTTGAAAGAAGTTATTTAGACTGTCTTCCTCGTGAGATCCCTTAATTTTTTCTAATTATACTACTGCATTTTCTTCTCAAGTACGTTTTATTGAGCTATTTTCAGAATTCACTGTCACCAGTAACAGTGTGTAACACTAGTGATTCTAGCTGAGAAATATGCCCATTACTAAGTTAGGTATGTAATCTAAAAACTGACTTTCCTCAAAAAATTAAGTAATTCTTGACAGGATTCATGTCTGGTTTTTATTTGGGTTCATTGGCTGATAAATTTCAGACAGACTATACAATTAATGTTTATGTCTCATTATGACTTCTGTCAGAAACAAGTGATAAATCTTGTTCACGGTCTCCATTGATAGCCATTTCAAATTCTCTAAAAATCCTCATGCTAGCAATTTCAAAATCACTATGTGAAGACTCAAATACAGTCCTAAAAGCTGTTCTATTACTGTCTTTTTTCCTACCTAAACTCTCAAGTCTTGACTCACCTTCCCAGATTAGGTTACTTATCTGTTCATTTATTTTAACTAAGACACTAGAATCAGGCATTTGGGAAACAAGAGGTACATCCATCATCATCACTGATACATGTTGTAAAGAAACATTTATAGGCAGTATGTGATGCTTGCTAATTTAAAGTATTTCCATATAAAGAGAAACTCACCTGTCCTGCATGTGATTCGGAACCTGGTCTACAACCAAATCCTCCATCGAAGTTCATACAAGACAAAACGAATTCAACTGCTTTTCCCACATCAATAGCATCCAGCTTTCCCTGCAAGTCAGAAAATAACTAATGCACTTGATCTCCTATCAAGCTGATCTTCTGCAGAATCTTCAGCAGTACCAAAGGGCAGTACCAATTGATTCTCTACTTATGCAAGTGGTGGTTTAGGACTTACCAGAAGTGCAAGAGTTGCTGCAGCACAGAAAGAGAACCTTGTATCTATTTCTCCTATAATGTGGGGGATAAGGAATGAAATCAATTATTTTTTCAACATACATTTAAACCACTACTGAAAATACAAAACAAAATGCTAAAATCCGAGGTTCTACATCAAAAAACAAAAATCAGCTAAAAAAATCCCCCATACAATTTAATTTTCCACCTTACCAATTATTTCCCCAGTAATTTAGAAAATATACATTACCATTTAAGTGATCTGTATGTTCTACTGTGCATAAAAGTCAACAACTCATTTAGAGCTGGACAGCTATATATCCAAATCAATTCAGCTAGCGGTAATTTACAAACAGCTGTTTAATTTTAGAGTTTTTCTGCAGTGCTCCACAGACAGTTGCAGAGCAATGGAAATAAAGCAAAAATAATCGGACAGCTCTTGCTTTGCCTTAAATCCAGCCAGAAGTAGAAGCCATTTCTTGTTTTAGGGGAAATCTAATTAAAGTTACAAGGCTTCGTTTGCATATTTGTACCTGGAAGAAAAACCTAAGCTCCTACACCTATAACAGAATGATTGCTTGTCAAGTCCAATATAACTCTTTTAGCACAAACTCTAGGCAATTAATACTTGAAGTCACAATTTAAAATTTAACTGAGCTGCAAACATTCTGTTTCTTGGTCAAACTTTTGCAAGACTTCTGTTCTTAAGAAATTCACAAGCTGAAACACAAAAACCAACTACCTGCTGCTCCATCCTACATCAGGGATCACACTCCCTCAGCTGCGCCTCTTGGAATACTTCAACAAAAAAGGGCGCAGCAAACTATGAACCAATTTAGCGCACAGCATATCGTCTACCTTTACAGTAGCATACATATACTGCTAAGATCTCAGTTGCTGAATTTTACCTGAACAAGAATGATACGCAATAGATTTTCTTAAAATTTAGGTCGTCCGTGGTGATAAATACCTTGAGAGTGACTAAATATTTATGCCACAGCTTAAAAATCTTGTATTTGTTCATAAAGAATTTATAAGCAGAAACAAAATCAGTATTAAGAGAAGTTAATGAGTACAAACCCAGTTTTTCTCACTCCCACAAAGTGAAAAATCCTTTCATATTTGACATGGATATGTCATTACTAACTACCATCAAATAGCAAGTATAAAATTCCTTTATGAAAGAGCGTATCTAGTATTTCAAAGTACTGTTATGTTAAAAATGCCCAAAAGTTTTCTTCGTCAAGACACTTTATTCTTAATACAAGAATGGAACTGAAGTTGAGAATATTTATAAAAGGAATGAAACATAATTCTGTCCTTCACAAACTCTTCTTTTCCATGACTCAGAAAATAAAAGTGTTCCCATATAATACATATGCAAAAAGACCATCCAAGGAAACTTAAGTTTACAGACTTACACAAGTCAACCTAGACACTACATTTAAAAGATCTAAAAATTACCCCATTCGTCTCCAGCAAACGATCCATCTTCTTTCTGCAAGCTCTGTATATATTCAACAATTTTATTTACATCAACTACATGGAGACTGTCATATAAAATAAGAATCTGGGAGGGGAAAAAAAAGGACACAGTAATAATCAAAGAGGAGCAACAACTTTAAAAATTTATTTCTTAACAAAAAAAAAAAAATCATGGATTTATAAAAGACATGATTTAATTAACTCTGAATACTATTTGGTAAGGTTTATTAAACGTTTTTCCCACTTTAGTAGTTAATCTCTGCACTGCAGATTATCTTTGCCTAAAACCTTTAAAACATTCTCAAAGGGAGATACAAACAATTCAAACTGAACTCTATCATGCTTTGTTACTTTCCAGTGTTGAGGTCTCCTTTCAAAAGCACAACCAGGTTTATTTATTTTGTTAGCAATACGTAGAACAGATATTTGATTATGGATGGTACAATGACACCTTAGATGCACCAATTTGTAGTTTTGCACTGCGACTACTTGGATATGTGTATGTTAAGTTACTAACTCCACTTACAGTCCAAACTTATCAACAATAACTTGTTTCAAATTATTAGAATTTTATTTAAATTAAAATTTTAAATTTAACAAATAGAACCAAAATGCAATAATTTAAGTATGAACAGTATGATTATACACCAACTGTACAGTGAATATATTCTGGAAGAAAAATGAAGATTATAGTAGGAAATACAATTTTCCAAACCAATTTCCAATTTCCACCGCTGATTTAAACCAACAAATCTGTATGACACAATATCATGTGAAAACAACAGTACTGTTCCTGAGCCCTATCTGACTTCATGTTTTTACTCATACCTTGCAAATCAGTAAAGACAGTAAATAAGAATTTATTATACAGCACAAAATGGAAAAAAACCCAGCTGAAACGAAGCAATATTATAGTACCAATCTGAAAAACACTAGACACTATGACTTTAAAATCTAGTTAGCTTCAATCTTTCAATTGTTAGATAAAATTGAAGTCAAATAAAATATGTCTTACGGAAAATTCCAAAAAAAGAACCTACAACTCCAACAGAAAATATGTAATCACAACATGCTCCCTAAATGCAAACCTGAACAAATTACTATTAAGTGAGATCACAAGAACATATGATGTCACCCTTTAAACATCCTGCATACGTAGACAGCACTAAACGGTGTTTGTTCACTAAGACCATGCATACTCATTAAGATAAGCTGGTTAGGTTTACCACAAAAACTTTACATCGGCATTTGTGAACACTTTTTCAGTTTGGATAGCTACAGCTCAATTTAGTTAACATGAAAATATCTCCTAGTAACATCAAGTACATATTTAAGAACTAACATATCTAATAGGTAAGGTAACAACCTCAAATTGTACACCCCCCTTATACTGAATTGGAATTTGTGAAAGGAGCTGGATTGGACAGTTTGGAAAAGTTCGGACATCACAGCCTGGAAAAACTTTAGTGTCCTGGTTCTCACAGTGTATTCAGAGTAATTCTAGTGCTAAAGTGGTAATAATGATCAACCTTAGAGCATCCTGTCCTACCTAAGGGGTTCAAACCCAATATCTTAAATCCAGCATAGCTTCTGCCTAGAAAAGAATGCCATTTTGGTTTTTTTGTAATGCCATTAAAATACTTCATCCATAAGACTGAATGAGAGACGCACCCTGCAAGCAATCAAGCTAATTGTTCAGAAGTGTTTGAGCCTTTTCAGTACTTTTTCACAAAATGGTTTGCATCAGCAGAGCAAACAAAAACAAAAACCAAAACAAAATAAAGGCATGAGCAATAGTGAGAAAACAAGTCTATAATGGAGATAGCTGCAGTTAAAAAATAAGATTGAGAGTTACTTCTTATCAGGGGGAGCATATGCACCAAACAAATTAAATGTTCAACAGACTAGTACAATTTTTAAATTACACACCCCCAAAAAACTCATATAAAAATAAAAAATTTTGCTCTTGATCTGGTCATACTTATCTGTCATCTCAACGTACACTAAGAAGAATTTATAAAATCAAAAATTATCTAGAAAATGCTCCAGCAAAACTTGTAGCTAAGGAGTATTCCAAGATAACTTACTAAACTGGCAACAATGCAGTAACCATTAATTGACCATTAAAACATTCCCAAATATGTCAATTTTTAGAAAGTAATACATCTAAATCCTACAGTTTTGTCCACTAGATTCTTTTTTTATTAAGATACCGAAATAATTTTTGTCATGGACCTCCAACAGTAACTGGTTCATAAATCTGCAATAATCAAAATCTTAATCACAAACACGTTTTTGTAAAATTACCCTCCTACATTTACCTGGACAGCACTGAGGGTATACAGAAGATGAGGATCATGACCTATGCTGGCACTTATTCCACCACACTCATGTTGACACGATTTGATGAATGACAGAATTTCTTCTTTGTTCATTCGGTGCAGCTGCCCCATGAGATCCATTGCTGTCAGTCCCCAGTACACACCACTCATCCTCAAATACTCCGACATACAGTATTCCTAAACAGTGCATTATTTTAGTTCTTGATCAGATAAGCACACCATCAATGTAGGGTAATGAAAATACGTTAGTTAACTTTCACAAATAGCTTCTAGTTAGTCAACTGTTTTCCAACCATTTGGCAACTACACATCAGCCACTCACAAGCTATTCTGTAGATCATGCACATGTGTATATACACATACATACGGGAAAATGTGCATGTAGATACCAACACGTACTACACTCCCTCCCTCCCTCCCTCTATTTTTCTAGTTCAAACCATCAAGCTCAATGTCAAATTAGCCACAAACAGTTGCGCACCAGTTCACTTCAGATCACTTACTGACATTCAAAGAAGCCCTCAAATTGCCACCCCAACTAGTCTCAAAAAATAGCAAGTCTATTTCCAAGTGCCAAAACTCTCACAATTTAAAGTCACACTAAGGAGTGAAATTTCATATTGAATTCTCTTACACTGATTACATCACCTGCACTACATAAACTTTTTCACATGCACTACAATTGAAAGCAACAGTGCTTGGCATGCTCTTGTGAACAGTAAAGGTAACCACAACTTTTCTTCACGTACGCAGTTATTGACAATTTTCACTTGCTGGAAGTGGAATCATATTGTTGTGGACTACATCCAACCACTTATGACTGTAAAATTGATGCAAGTTGTCCCATCAAAAGAGTAACATGCAAATACAACTCTACTTGTGCATTCTAGTGAATGAAGAAGCTAGTAGCTTGTTTCTCAGGTCTCAGAGTAATTATAGAGCTAAAATGATAATCTTCAAATTTATAGTCAGATAATACATGCCAAAACTCATCACAGACCTAGAGACATTAGCAAGGGCACCTTTACTTTATACTTTGGATTGCAGGGCAAAAAACAATTAGCTTTTTAACATGCATCTAACCCTTAGCTCTGAGCCAATAAATAAAGGTTATTACTGTTAACAAAACCACAGTTGTATTGTAACAAACTGATACCTACATAATCATCTTTCTTTGTTCCATATGAAGCTATATAGTCCGCATGTTTTTCTGAAAGTAATGTGCTTGGGGCATCGGGTTTTATTATAACATCCTTTTGCGGTGTCCCCTGTAAAAAGCACGAGTAAGTCAGTTGAAATGTCAGGTCAAAACGTTTTAGCAACTTGGTATAAAATAACCAACACCGGTGATTGTGACTCTGGGAAAAAACATCTCTCTAGCTATTTTGAGCCTATTCTGAGGTCAGGTTGCGCATCTCACGCCATCACTGTTCAGCCTGGCTAAACCCTTCCCCAGGAAAGGCTACGAACCGAACCTTGCAATACAGCTAAGAAATAACACCAACTCGCCAAGAATAACCTGAAGTGCCGGACGCAGGAGCCCTTCCCCGAGCCCAGCCGTGCCGCCCCGCGCACCCACGGCCCCGGCCCAGCCCGCGTGCTCCCGGGGTTGCTGGAAAGGCGAGCGCCACTCCCGACCCCCGAGCGGACCCAGTGCGACTCGCGTCTCTCCAGGGCCGATACAGCCACGCGCTAGAAAACAAAGCGTTCCCGCAGGCGAGATGAACCGCAACACCGACCCCTCTACCCACCATGTTCTCCGTACGCACAGGAAAAGGGGAAGAGGCAAAGCGGAAGGCGGTGGCCGGCGGGGCTTCGCTGCGCCCGCCCGGCCTCGCTCGGGCCCCGCCCGCCGGTGGCTGCGCAGAAGCGAGCGGCACTGCGCATTTCGGGCCCGCGGGGCTGCGCTGTGCCCTTCGGGCGCACGGCGGCGGCTGTGGTCTTCTGGCTTGCCGCAGATAAAGTCTACTCTGAAACAGGTAGTTTAAAGTACACTAACTCCAGCTGTGCACTTTCTTGCATCACATCAAATAAGACAGCGTTTAGAAATAACTTCGGTTTCCTTCCTCAGCTCTATGAAAAAGCAAATCCAAGAATTTAGTCGCAGGTAAAATGGGTAAAGATAACTGTCCTTTTGCTCAAAACCGTCTTTCTTGCTTCCTAATTAAAACGGCCTTGGGTGATTCTGTTTCTGATTACCAACTCTTGATTCCCCCTGAACTATACGAGGCAGGAACATCAAAGAAGTTGTAGTACGTATAATGTTGCATAGGACAGTCAAAAATAAGGTCTTACATATGTCAAATACTTACCAAAGATGTTGCATTATGACTCTTCCTGGAGGAAAGTCAGTACAGAGACTAAATGCTTTCTTTAAAGAACTGATTTTCCAGCTAGCTTACCCAAGAAATAAGGATTGCAGAGCTTATACCTGATGATAGTATTAGTACCATCCAGTAAATTCAGATGAGACATGAAAGATACCAGACACAGGCAAGGACATTTTGGAGTGAAATTGGAAATTACTTAATAGATTAATTGAGGTTTGAAGATACCTTTTGAAATCATGGAGCACAACCCACCTACACCAAGTAGGCTTTAGCTAGAGCAGGTTATTCGAGACCACTGCCTGTTGAGTTTTGAGTGTCAAATGGAGACTCCACCACCTCTGCCAGCATATGACATCCTTCACAGTAAAAAATAAGTTGTGTTCCAGTGGAATGTCATGTATTTTAATTTGTCCCCATTGCTTCTTATCTTGTTAATGGGTACTATGAGGCTGGCTCCCTCCTCTTCATTACATCCTATCAAGAATTAATGCACATAGATAAAATTACCCAAGCTTTCTCTTGTCCAGGCTAAACAGTTAGCCTCTTCTCACATGACAGATACTTCAGGTCCTTAATATTTTTGTGGCCATGTGCTAGACTCCCTCCTTTAAGTCCCCATCTTACACAGGGGAGCCTAGAACTGGATGCAGTATAGCCTCACGTATCCAGTAATTTGTCCAAGAACTCCAGGGAATGTCTATTCTGCCAGCATTGCCAAGAAAGGTCTATCCAAGTTAAAAAAAAATAAATCTCCTAATTCCTTCTTCTTGGCTGTTCTTGCTGCAAGCATAGTTAAGTATATGCATTGATGGAAAGGAATAATAGGTTTATATATATAAGAAAGACATTAAGCTATTAGACAGCATCCTAAGGAGGGCAGTGAAGATGGTGAAGGGCCTTGTGGGGAAGCTGTATGAGGAGCAGCAGAGGTCACTTGGTCTGTTCAACCTGAGGAAGAGTCAGAGGGGAGACTAATCACAGTCTACAACTTCCTTGTGAGGGGAAGAGGGACAGACACTGATCTCATCTCTCTGGTGCTCAGTAACAGAACCTGAAGGAATGGTTGGAGCTGAGTCAGGAGCTTTAGGTTTGGTATTATGGGAAGGTTTTCTCCCCCAGAGGATGGTCAGGCACTGAACAGGCTCACCAGGGCAGTGGTCACAGCTCCAAGGCTGTGAGAACTCAAGCAGCATTTGGACCATGCTCTTGGGCACAGAGTGGGATTTTTGTGCAGGTCCAGGAGTTGGACTTGATGGTCCTTGTGGGTCCCTCCCAACTCTGCATACTCTCTGATTCTGTGTTTAAATATACTGGATTTTAAATAAAAAAACATATTGTAAGTCATCGTTAACGGAAAGCTACACATTCTCACTTGAAGTGATTCATCCTCATTTAATATGTACATGCTTCAGAGTGTAAAGGCCAGAATCTGACTAGTACATAAATCCCCAGCACAGACACATGCAGACAAACGCAGGCTTACCTGCTGCTCAAATGGAATGGCTGTTCAGCTGCTTGGAGCAAGAGCATAGAGAAACTGAAATACAGCTATCAATGTACTTCAGAAATAGTATTTTGGGTTAGTTGTCCAATGAAAGTGATATGACAAGCAAAATTAATACAAACAAACCACACTTCTCTTAAAAATATTTTATTGAAATGCAGCATTGACTGTCAAAAATTATACTCTGATTATCTTATTTTATACTGAAAACAAAATCAGTGCTTAATAATGAATGGAATAAAAATATCATGAAGGAATTTTATCTCTTTTTAATTCTATTAAGAAACACACTAAAATCTTCTTCCATAAGAACGCAGAACACTACAGCAGCACCAGACACGCTTTATACATTTCTTTAAGCCTTAAATTTGCCAACATGTTCACGAGCTATGATCATCCTTTGAATCTGAGCAGTTCCCTCATAAATCTGAAAAGAAGAATTGCAATAATGTTACTGGTGATTTTTAAAAAGGTTTTAACAGGTATACATCTGTAAACCTGCAGGGCACTAATCCAGTGTAGATTAGGATGTGCAGGAAGACAGAAGAAAACAGAGGAAATTCCAGTGTGCTGGAGTAATTACAGTGGGCTAAATTAAATGTAAATCATACAAGATACTGAGAAAGTCTTGTTCTCTCAGGTGCTCCTATCTAAAGCCAGTAGGGCTCTCATGAAAATAGGTGACAACATTCCTCTTATTTAAGGAAGAAAATACATTATTTAGATTTTTCAAAGTAGGATCTGAAATCATGGGTAGAAGGGAAGAGATGACTTGTCCTTAAGTGTTTTCTTTAACTAGCCTTTCAAGGTCTGTTGTCTTTGATCCATTTATTTCCATTGCTTCTTGTTAACTAGTACTCTCTCCCACAGTTTTGTTTGTGGTTTTCTTTATTCTTGCATTTTCTTCTAGAAACAGCCTGCATCATCCCTCTCTTCTGTTTGTTTGCTGGCAGCAAAGTCAAAAATAGACAAAAAAGCACCTATGAAGTTCTAATGCCAAAGGAGGACATATGCTCCACAGGCATACTGCAGTGTAATGCAAGGGCTGAGGCAACATAGTCTAGAGATTTTAATGTTCCAGCTCCCAGTTCTGCCAAAACTTGGTTTGGCAAAATGCTGGAAATCATGCAAATTCACTTCTAGGAATTATCTTTCCAGGAACCTTAAAGAGCATTTTAAAAATAAGAATCCTATCACCTGTGTTCACATTAGTGTTCTGGTTCAGTGCTCTGTTGATTCCCAAGGTGAATTCTCTGCTGCTGCTTACCCTGTGTTGATCCAGTCCACAGAGCAGACTGTGTTTTGTGAGTACTAGGTGCCTTCTGAAACCAACTGAAAGAGAAGCTCTGCTTTCTCTCTATACTAAACATTCACCAATCCCTAGAAAAGCCATAATGGTACAAGCCTACATCTGGACCCTAACAGCTGGATGCCTGTCAGGGACATACATTCCAAGGGACAAAACAGGCTTGCTATGAACTCAGCCTGCTCAAACTGCTCAGAGTGTAGCTGTCAGAGTCTCAGCAGCTGTTCCTGCAGTCTACCAAACTGCTCCTATTGCACTGAATTTGCACTTGCTGATGAACATAGCCGTGGAAATCAATCAAAGATATCACAGCTCACAATCTCATTAAGTAATTACAGGAAAGGTTTTGGTTTGTAAGCTGATGGAAATAGTTTCAAGACTCTCTGACAATTAAAGAAAGGAAGTTTTCCAAATTTAAGAGTTTCCAAACCTAAGAGTTTCTACGAAAGTAGCCAAGATTTCTAGCCGGACAAAACTAGGGCACAGTAAGGACATGTAAAAATGTTATCAGTAAACACAATAAAAGGATTGTGTGGTACCAAAGAAGATCAAACATATGAAAGATAATTTGAAAAATCAAGATTTTCTGCATGCAATGTATGGCCAAAAGTGTATACCATCTGGAATTGAGCGGTAACACAGCAAAGCACAGTGAAGTGTAAGATATAATCAAGACACATGGACAAAATCATTGCAAGAAAAAACCCTTTCCTGAATTCTTTTGGGGATGAAATGGAACTGACAGTCATCAAAAATTTAATACAAAATCTGATTAATTACAAAAACAAACCTACTTAGCCATGCATTTGGATCACTGTAATGAAAAAACTATGTAATAATGGAATTTTGTCAAATCGGTCTCAATCAATCTGAGTTTCAACCCTTGCACCATCATTCTCTAAAAAAGCATGCAATTTGACAGGAAAAAAATCCCAATCGTAAATTTCAATTAGTCATTCATTTCCTCACTCACAGAAGTGAAGTTAGTTATAGGGACCTTTAGATACCAACATAGCAGTTGTCTTTCCTTAAACTGAGAAAAAAAAATTCTTGGCTAGTGGCAATATTAGTTTGCATTTTGAAGTCAGCTGTAAGACAAATATTAACTGCCTAGAATCTTGGACTGACAGCTGTTATAGCTAACAATCATTAGAGGTCATGGTCTATGTGCATTTCTTGAAATCATCTACTTTGGTATGTTTTATCTAGACACAATTAGTGTCAGTGTTAGATGTCAATGAAGATTACTGGTTTTGCTGAATGAAATTAAAATAGTCTTGCTGAATTAAGAACTGCAGCACAGTATATGCCAATATACTAGTTACAACATGACGTGGAATAATTTCTTGACAGTAACACTGCAGTAAAAACCTAGGGATTACAGCGAACTATGGGCTAAATATGAGTACAAAAGGGTCTTGTTAAAAAAGTGGATAATCACTCTAGTTTGTGTCACACTTCTGTTGATACAACACATGCAACGTAATCATTTTACATGTCATGGTACCAGCTAGGATAGGGTTAATAGCTTTTCTAGTAGCTATGTCCAGTGCTGTGTTTTGTGAGAATAGTGTTGGTAACACGTTCATGTTTCAGTTCTTGCTCTGTAGTGCTTACTGCAAATCCAGGACTTTCAGTTTCCTGTGATCTGCCAGTGAGGAGGTGCACAAAAAGCTGGAAGGGAGCATGGCCAGGAGTGCTGACCTGGAATGGCCAAAGGGGCATTTCATGTCAAAGAGAGTCACACCCAGTACATAAACTTAGGGGGAGTTGACCAGGAGGGTGCTGATTGCTGTGGGTGGATAGGGTAGGCATTGGTCACCAGGTGGTGAACAACTTTATTGTGCATCACTTGTTCTTCCTGGGTTCTATTCCTATCTGCCTCTCTCTTTTATTATTATAAGTTACTTTATTTCAATTATTAAACTTACTATTATTAAATTTATTTCAATTATTCTCAATGCATGAGATTTACCCTTTTTTTTTTTCCAAATTCTCTCCACCATCCCTCAGGAGCAGGGAGGAAGGAGAAGGGAGTGTGCAGCTTCCTTGTGTGGCAACTGTGTTGCCAACTGGGTTTAAACTACAACACCATGATACCCAATACTGTTGATACATCAGCCCCAGCATTCTACACAGTTTATAATACCAAAGTTTCAAACGGAAAGTTTAATGGAAAAGTAAAACAAAAACCCTAACCAAACAAAAAACACCTCTTCCCTCGTAAGTCGTTGGGGTAAGAAACTGCTTTAGTGTTCAGGCTAAGAAGACAGCTGAACTATAAAAAGACATCAGTCCGGGATACAGACAGATGGTCAAAAGTTTTGCATCTCTGGAGATTTTCAAGAATGGTATGATATGTAAACCACTTCTACTTACAGAATCCCAAAGCAAGCATTGGTATTTTGGTCAAGGTTTTCTCCCTAAGAGTTCAAAGACTTCAAAATTGACAGTCCAAGAATTGCAACGAGTTACCACATTGGGGAGGAAAAAAACCCAAAACCCACACAATATAATTTATTTCTCTTAAGCAGTTTCAGTTTTCATCAAGTGCAATGACTTTAGTATGAAGTAATTTCCTGATTTGAATCATTGTTTCTTTAAATTGAAGGATTACTGCTTTAATTCTCAAATTATTTTTTTAATATGTGCACATCATGATTTGAAGTAAGTAGCCATTACTTTATTCTGTATAAAATCTATGCTTTATCACTTTCTCTTTTACTTACCTGGTAGATTTTAGCATCTCTCATTAGTTTTTCTACAGGATATTCAGTATTAAATCCATTTCCTCCAAAAATCTGTACTGCATCTGTAGCTACTTGGTTTGCAATGTCACCAGCAAATGCCTTTGCAATGGAAGCATAGTAGGTATTCCTGCGACCGGCATCAACTTCCCAGGCAGCTCTCTGGTAAGCCATCCTAGCGAGTTCAACTTTCATTGCCATTTCAGCAAGCAAGAAAGACACTGCTTGGTGCTATGATGAAATAAACTAGGTTAATATTGCCTGCTTAAAATTCTATGACATGCAGGAAAGATAAAATCTTCTTAACGCAGTGATTTTTCTCAAAAAACTCAGTAAGTTGTACAAGAGAAGTTATACAGAACATGCATCACGCTTTCGTATAGGTATGTTGAATTATACTCTTAAGTTTTCGATATCCAAATCCATTTAGTCATAGGGATTAAATACTGATGAAACAACAGTTGAAGTTGTTCTTTCCTATTTATTGGTATTTATCTTGTTGTTTATTCATATTTTTTCAGAACTGGTAAGCAGCATGATGGGCAATGTATTCTATTGGTATTCTAATGTATTCTAATACTATATATCTTGTTTCACATACCTCAGATGTTTTCTTCTTTCCTGAAAATCCCTCTTTATTAGTGCTGAAGAACTTAAGTATGCCCAGTTGGTATGTAAGTTCTGAGCTTTGGGGCAGAGTTTTCTTTCTGCTTTTCCTACTATCATTGATAAATTACCAAAAACTCTTGAAGTTACCACATAGCTAAGTTTACTTATAGTGCAACCTATATACTTGGAAACCACAAAATGGCTGAGGTATAATATAAAAACTAAGGAAATACAAATATAAATATATAAATATATAAATATATAAATATATAAATATTAAGGAATAACCTTGAAAAATCAGTAGTAGTACATCTAGTGTGAAAACTTTTATGCATTGTCTGCCCCCACACTTACTTCAACAATTGGTTTCCCAAAGGTTTTTCTCTCCAAAGCGTATCTAGTAGCTTCATCGAGGGCTCTTTTTGCTAATCCAACAGCACCAGCTGCTACCTAAATTTAATACAGGGCAGAATAAAAAATCAGAAATGCCTGCTATATTTTATAACCTATTTTTTTTCTGATACTTACGGGTGGTCTGGTCTTATCAAAAGCTCCCATTGCGATTTTAAAGCCAGCTCCTTCAGCTATCAATACATTTTCTTTTGGGACTCTCACATCTTCAAAGACAATGCCTCTGGTATCTGAGCAGCGTTGACCCATATTCATTTCCTGAAGTGGGAAATTTACAGATGTGCTACTAATTTGGATTATTCAAAGGTACATTATGTTTTCATTTTTTTGTTGACTCAAAGCATAGTTTTTCTTCCCCAAAACACCTAATCTAAAAATTACCACGTGCAAGACAAATACTAGTTTTGTATTTGCAGACCAGCATGCCCTTAACTTGTCTAAGCTGGGCAGCTTACTTTCTCCTTAATATGAAATTAGTTCTGTTCTTCTAGTTCAACTATCTTTTAGATGCAAGTGGAAAAAGGAAAGAATCTAATATGCAGGAAGTACAGGTATACTACAAGTGAATAAATAAATGAGCTTTTCAAGTTTTCAGATTTCTTGACTAATGTTCCACCATTCAGTTTTACCTACTATTAAAAATAGTAATTTTTGTAAAGAGAGAAGTAGCATCAATATCTCTAAGGCCTCTTCTTTGACCAGCACTAGCTAAAATTAAAACTCACTAGGTATGTATTTGCGGTCAAAATTGTCCAGCTTGCTTCTTATTTTTTCAAGGCATACTACTTCTCATTTATTGGCACCTGCCAATATAGTCATTCTCAAAGACTCTTTGCAGACGTTCAAAGTAGTCATCTTACTTTAGACCACTCTGAATAATTCCTTTTCTGAATTAATAGCTTTAAAATAATGTTTCATGCATAGTTCCACTATGTTTTGAAATTTAAAAGATAAGCATACATAAGCACATAAGCATACATAAGTACATAAGCATATGAGACTGTTCAGTTGTGTAACAGTCTCTTTTCTTTAGTGGTACATTTGTTTTATTGTTGGTTTAGAACTGAACAACAGTTCCTGGCTTGTCAAACAAGAAATACAGTCTTCACCTTTCTTCCAATTTGTATCCCTGGGCTATCTGCTTCCACAATGAATCCAGTAAAGGCTTTGCTTGCAGGAGCTTTTGGATCTGGATTTGTACGTGCTAGCAAAAAATACCTAGTGTAAAACAAAGTAGATGGATGCAGTTTATCTTCACAATTAACAAGATATATTTATCTAGCACTTTAAACACTTTTATGTGCATTTCTACCATATAATAAATTTTGTCTGTGAGTTAACAGCCTTTCTTTCTCGCCCATCCTGAAAATAAAATAAGAGGGAGCAAGAAAGTAGAAGTTTTAAGATTCAATATTTCATAAAGTTACTCAGATCAACATGCAAATAAATATTCCCTACCTTTTCCATGTATTGTAAGTCTTTATGATATCAACAGCTTCCCATATAGTACAAAAGAAACCTATTCATAGCATGTACATAAAAATTAATGCTTAGGACATAATTTCTGGATGTAAAAGTTATAATCTGACTTCAAAGATCTTGATTTTATTTTTCTAAGTGTAAGTTGTAAATAAGTATTTCTCTTAAAAATTAAACAGCTGTAAATAATTTCTATGGTATTCAGTAAGGTCAAAAGAAATCTGATAGATTGTCTTTGGTGGGTCTGCCTGCAACAAGAAAATAACTAGAAAATTCCATTTTTGGTATATAAAGTTTCTTCCACTTGAATTCAGGGAAATTTCTGTGTTGTGAATCAGTGTGATGTAAGACATGATTTAAGAGGTTTACATTGTAAAAGCACGCTCCAGACAACACAAGCCATATCTGCAGTCTTTGACAGATGGAAAATGTCTGCTTTTCAGAGAATAAAAAGTAACACTACAATCTAACAGCATTGCTAGCTTCACTAGCAGTCAGAGGTGTTTCTAGAATAACATTTCAAATCACATTTAATTTTGATAGCCGAAAGATTCAAGAAGCTATTATTGAGTGTGGAGTCATAATGTCATCACTCATTTTTCTTTTTAGGCTTTGCATAGCACTCAAGACTGCATTTGTATATGCTATCCTGATAGCTATCCTCACAAACTGGGCAGAGATTAAAATGTAGTCTGCTGAAACACAGAGAACATTCAGATTTGTGTCTGAAGGATAGGTTTTTAAAGGATTGGTCTTTAAAGAATTTAACTGAGGTTGGAGGGGTGGGGTAAAGACACGGCATAGAACTATGACACCAGTTAACATACCAGTTTGCTTTCCCCCCATTTGTGATCCACATCTTCTGACCATTAATAACATATTCATCTCCTTTCTTCTCAGCCTTTGTTTTTATACCAGCCACATCAGAGCCTGCTCCAGGCTCTGTTACACAGTAAGCCTAAAAAAAATTAAGATGCAAATTCTTGCGGAATAAAAGTTCTATCTTTAGTCAACTGCAAATTCATGCAGATTATGTGCATCAAACTAACTGTCGAAGGTTTAAGTGAACTGCATGGTAATATCCAAACACCAAATAAACAAAACTCCCCAATAAAACCCCAAAACAACCCTACACATGGCCCCCTCCCCCCTGCAAACAGCTGGCTGAGTAAGGGTAAATTTTCTTTATAAATCCATATTAATACATAAAATTGGCTTTTAAACAAACAGAAACATTCTGTAATCCTTAAGTTACTACTTCCAGGATTCAAAAATTCTGATGTGAAAGCTGAGGATCTTTAAAGTCTGAAAATAGGAGCACTGAGTCGTTCAATGTAGGAGATTTAGTTGTAAATTGATATACATTGCACACGAATCTTTACTTCTTTCTACATAACAAGTACTATTAATGTAATATTTGAGATCACACATCAAGTGTCATTCGCATCCAAGTTGAGGGTCTCTTTACATAAACCTTGTATTTTTCTTAAACATCTACAACCCTTCTTGAAAGGGAAAAAACCCCTATTATTTTTGGTAAGTGACTTAGGATGAGGATCATTTAATATCTTCTGTTTACTTACTGGATGTATCTCATTAGGTATTTGCTACCTTTCAGTAAATGTCACTGTTTACATATAAATCAAAGAGGGTTAAGTTGTGAGTACATATAAGTGTTCAGGGGAAAAAAAATCGCAAAAAAAGGAATTTAAAAAAAAGGAGTAATACAATTAATGTGGTTTAGAAACATTCTGCATGTATAGCATTCTGCAGTATAGCAGTCATACTTACACACATCATTGGTTCTTCTGTCATTCTTCCTAAGTATTTTTTCTGCTGATGCTCATTTCCCGCAATGATAACTGGCATTTGCTGAAAAAAAAATATTTAGACCGTTAATCTGGCTCTTTCAAGGGCAGAGATTATAGTTTAAGGGATGCAAGAAAAGACAGAACTTACCCCTAGGGAGTTTGCTTCAATGGCGGTTTGAACCCCTGTACATCCGTAAGCTAACTCTTCTGTAATAAGGCACGCTTCAAAACTGCCAAGGCCAAGGCCACCTATGGTCGAAGTATTTAAGTTACTCAAGGGGATTTAAATTATAATGTATTCATACTAATGATTTACACAACATACTTATGGAAGTGTCATATTCCATATACATTTGATTGTGTACTGTGTTTGGTTAGGCATTCTCACACAAGCCTTTTAAATAAATCTTCATCAGAAGAGTAACGGGCGATTTGAAAATTACATGTCATGTGTCCAGAGTTATCGTTTGATTAATGTGGGACAACTTGCACAAAGTGGCAAGAATGTACCACTCACATTTTTTTACTACTGTACATTCAAGAATTAAGAGTTCCTAGGAAGCAGAGAAAGGGCCCGAGCCAAAAGCTTTTGGGAACAAAAAAGTGTCCATATTAGTAGACAACCAACACAGTAATCTGTTTCTGACAGAAGCCAACACTATGGGAAACTGGCCAACACTACAAGTACAATAACAACTACCTCAAAAATATTTTCCTGAACTTTCAGGTGACTTCCTCAGTCAAAGAAATAATTCTCTTTGGTATCTTTGTTATGCCAACCCCTGACAGACATCTGTTATATGAATTTATCCAGTGTCTATTTGAATCTATGTCAAATTTTAGCACGTATATCCTACAGGGGCAATAAGTTGCAAATTAACTCCACACTGCATGCAGAACCATTTCCTTTTACTTGTTTTGAATCTAGCATCTGCTGACATAATTTGATGCCTTCTAGTTATATTGAAAGGGACAGTATACCATCAATCCCTTTTCACACTCTCCCATGACACTAACATTTTAGTAATTTCTCCTATAGAGTTTACATCTCACATAGAAGATAAAACTTCTATATTCATTGTTACCCTGTTAGAAACCTTCTCCATTTCCCTAATACTCTCTTGAGATGGAAGGATCTGACTATATAATGAATTAAAGAAGCAAGTGCAATTTGCATTCAGGAGGCAGTGTAATTATGCCTTCTTCTTTTTAATTCATTCCCTTAAGAGTCCCTCTTGACCTTAGATTTTACAGTTTTGACCACTTCTGAGCATTATGCTCATGTTCACAGGATCCAAAGATGTCTTTTCTGAGAAGCAGTATCTAGTGCACAGCATACCTTTCCTCTGTGAAGTTCAGATTGATTCTTTCCCTTCACATGTGCATTGCCTTTTCTTTTTGGAATCACATTGCCATTTTAACTCTCATTCTCTTCTGTGACCTTTTCCCGCAGCTGTCTGAACCAGATCATCTTTTCTATGCCGAATAACTAAGTATTATCAGCAAACTCTATCACCTTTGCATTTATGCCCTTCTCTGTTTATTTATAGACATCCCAAATAGCACAAGACCTAGCAAGGCTGTGCTGCTAATTTTGCCAGTATGAAACCTGATGATCTTTAAAACTTATTTTGGAAGTTCAGGCATTCTCTATCCCCTGCTCACACATTTATTAGCTACTTCAGAGAACTTCAATGATTTTATGAGGCATGAGTTCCTTTCACTAAAACCCTTCTCTAGCATATCATGTTTGTCAGTATCACTCATACAGCTTATGAGTCAGGACTCTGCTGTACTGCACTTAATCTAAACTGAAAACTGTCCTTCTGGAATAAACTCTTAAATTGCTCCAGCCTGTGACAGAGACTAGAACAAAACATGACCTTCTAATTTCTCTGCCTAATCAGCTGACATTGCACCAGGGGAACATTAAGCAGCTGCAATCACAGTAGAAAAATCTGGTCATAAATTACTAAACCATAATCTGCCTAATTTGTCTCCTGATTACACCCACACCTAGTACCACTCTTGTAAGTGTCAACTTGCCTACTGATTAAATTTAGATTATTCAAGTATGCAACCAATAATGCGACAGTACAGAATCCATAATTACACATAGGAATCTCATCTAATGTCTTTTCATTGTTTCATTTTACAGATTAAAAAGAATGTTTACTTACCACAGCTTTCTGGTATGTGTGAATTCATAAGACCAAGCTCCCAAGCTCGCTTTATAAGTGGAACAGGATACTGAAACAGACATGGTAAAATCACCTTCTGATTCATCACAACCAAAACTTTAAATTTTATGCAGGTTAAGATAAAAGTCTGTTTTCCCCCAATTTTTACCTTACACTATGGTAGAATTTACCTCTCCAGTTTTGTCATATTGTGCAGCAACAGGAATAATTTCCTCCACAGCAAATTTACGAGCAGTAGCTTGAAACTCTTTCTGTTCATCAGTAAGTTCTATTTTAAAAAAGAGAAAAAGATCATAAATCCTCTGCTGTCTTTTATTTTGCCAATTGTCAAGACTATGATAAAAAAGAAAACAAGAGCATCCTTCCAGGATAACCCAAGCTACCACTATTTGGGGCTCTCCAGGAAGCAAAAATGTTCAGGTTCCTCTTCCTCCTGGGAGAAAACTTCTATTGTTCTCTGATCAACCCTTACATGCACTTACTTATTTCTGATGAAATTATCCACAAAATATTGAAAACGAAGCAGAGAGGACTGTGTAACATAAAATGTATTACCAAAAGAAATAAGAAGAATGCTGTGCTAATTAAAAGCATAAAAATACAGAGGTTGCCCAAAGATCCTGACTCTTCAATTTCAAACATCTAGCTCTGATCCTCTAAATTTGCTTGTATATATATATATATATATATATATATATATATATATATATATATATATTATATATAATATGCCAAGAAGAAGATAAATTTCTTTTTTTACATTTCTTGATAACCAAGTTCAACTATGACTACATTTAGGTAGTGTAACATTGAAAACAGCAATATGAGGTAAGTATTCAAAGCTAAAACACTCCGCAATAAAAAAAAAACTTATCATAGACATGAGTTAAAAAAAGAAGAAAATCTTAAGAACACTACAAACATATCTGCCTTGCCTCAGTTAAGGATAAAATTACTTTGTTTTTCAAACTATTTTTTTACTAGAAATATATTTAGAACAAACACCTTCATTTTAAAATCATGGTGAACTACAATACAGGATATGATTTCTTTTTAACTCTGCAATTTTCCCATTATTGTTACATTTCTTTCAAAAACGGTACTACTTACCAAAGCTAAAGCCAGCTCCAGGTTTGCCTACATGTAAGTTTTGAGCAGGTTTACTAGAATAGGACCTCCATCCATGCCCTGTGATGGTTTGAAGCATTTGCTAGAGAGGAAAAGAACATAAGGTGTAAGATCTTTAGAGCTCAAGCCTCCTAAAGCTACTAACCTATCTGCAGCCCAGCTTTGGACTCCCTCTCTAGAAACTGTGTCACATCAAGTAAAAACAATTACTACGGTGATAAAAGAATTACTGGCTACATTGTGTTTTCCTCCTGTGGCAAGCAGCACTTACATGAACTGGCACCTCTACCAAGAATCTCAGGCTTTAACAGGACGAAGGATGTGTGAACTGCTGCATGGACTTTTAAGTATTGTGCAACTGAGTATTTAAAAAATATTAAGTATAATTAAAATTTATGTTCACAGAGACACAACAATATATATTTCTTTCATTTATACACACACTCAAACTTCATTTTCTGGCCCTCTAGTGAATATCCTCTTACTCAATGCTTACCTACATTCAGAATTAGCAAGATTTTAAAAACAACCTACCTATTAGCCAATATATCAGAATATTTTGATAATATCCTACACTAATCTCTGCTTTCTTTTAATAGCTGCTGCCACTGACACTTGGTGATTATTATTGTCCTCCAACAGGAGAGACAGCTGACTATCTGAAGTTTATTTTTCCTCCTAATACTTACCACAAATTCATTCTTTTTCATTGTAAATACTTTCTCTGCTTTTTCAAGTTTAGAGCCCCAAATATTGTTGCTACAGGTATTTTCATAATGTCTTAATACTGTGCAAAAACATGTCTGAATTTGTTTTAAGAGGATGGTTTACTCTCTTCAAGAGCTATGAATCTCTGAAATGTTTGAAAACTAGTAAAAAATATGAAATTGGATAATTTTTTGGGATGACCCAAATCAATATTGCAAAACCAGATTTGCCTGAACACTAAGGAAAGGCTTCTTCTTGATTTTCTTCTGTGAAAATGTAGACTTCTTTTTTTTTAATTGTGATCAGAGCAGTCACTTACTTCCTAGCTTAAAAAAAAATAATTTCTGATAGTAATGCAAAAAATATCACAGAAATTTTACTGGGAACTCTAGAAGACAAGGACATTGCAGAAGGTTACACAGCTGGGGAGGCAACAAGTACCTTCAGAAAAGTTATAGTAGATAAACTGTGCTCTTAATAATAATGCTATATGATAGACGGTTATAACACAGCACAAGAAGCACGATGAATACTGCCAATAATAGGTATCAACACAGTGAAAAAAGTATTTCCAGAGGATACTGAAAACATCTATAAAGTTCAAAGGGGAAGAAATGCAGAAGGAACACTTCTAGGCAGGGAAGAGGGAGAGGCTATGACATATTTGCATACTGTGCTGGTAATGTCAATTTATTAATAATTCAGGATTGCATTTTGCTGTAGGCAATATATTATTAATTTCAAGTTTTTAGAAACAATAGACATTGCAAAAGAGTATCTTGCTAAGTTTTCTGTTACTGCTACCTCTCATATTAAAAGCCAAAACAATACCACAAAAATCTAGATAGACCTTGATTCTTCAGAATTATTTATGCCTTATTTTATCTGGAAAAAAGACAAGATGAGGTTGAAAAAAAGTTAGATGATTGAAATTTTTTTTCTTCTCTTTTTTTAAGGAGCAGCTCTTGATAGACTAATGCATAGTTTTGCCACCGAAAGGTTTTGTCTACACTTGGAAAAGTGGATTCAAACTAATGCTGAAAGTGATACCCTATATGAAAGAAGCTGTAAAATTTAAACCGGTGAAATTATGTCTATTGTGGTATAGTATGCAAGGTAACACTGAAGATTACTCTGGAAAAACTCAACAATACCCCCACAAAGAAATATGGACAGATGGGACTCATACCTGGAAGCTGCATGACTGATCAGATGACAAAGGATGAGGGTTTGCTACATGTAAAAATTTGGATAACCATCTGCCTGCTTGTCAACTTTCCCATTGCTTAACTCTGAGGAACAGTTGGATTCAGTGACAAACTACTGCTAGTGATGTTCAGATACAACTCCTACTGCATTTCCTTGCACTACTGTATAAATTCTGTCACAATTACAAATACGATCATCAGTGTAGCGAGACTAACACTGGAACAATGTGCTGCCGGGAAAAGGGTATGACAAGGCTACTCACAGAAGTGATGCAATCTCTTTATTACCTTGGTGACAAAAGAACTATAGAACCTGTTTGAAAAGATGCAGGTCACAGAAAACGGTGGGACAACAATAAGCTAAGGGTCGCTAACCTTGATTCTGCCTCATGTATCTCAGGGCAGAAAGGAAAAGAATTATCAAGAGCAGTTTGTTGCAGGGGTAACATGTCAGGAGGCTGAACTTGAAATAATAATTTCCTCCTTATGGGCTTCCTTTGCCTAAAACATTACTTTTGAGCCACAATATACCAACTTCAGATGGAGACTTCTTCCCTCACTGACTTCCCTCACTCTCACAGCAACACTTACGACCTGCAGCCAAGCTGCATCAATTTAGGGCAAACTAACACTGCTACTAGGAGGCTGTGAAGGGCCTTTCAAGTAATTCAGACTCATGAATGCCTCTGGAAATGAATTCCTTCTGGGAATCCAGAAAAAGGCATGTGCAATGCTAAATGAGTTTTGAATAGTTTTAATTTTCTAGTTTGAAGCTGTAAGGTTATTGGTGGTTCAATACAGTAGGAAGTTTGTACTTTAGAAAACCAACTATTATATTTCTCACATATTTTTTAAAATTAACATACGTAGCACAGCTACGTATGCTAAAGGAAATGCATTGGATAAAATACCCTGAACTCTAATCCCGGTGTTTTGAAGCCGTCTCCACCGTTAAATGGAGAGGTGCCAAACACACTTAGCACGACGCGGCCTTTGCCACATGAGGAACCCCAGTGCAGTATCACCACTGAAGAACATCAAATGGCAATACCCATTCGAACCGTGAGGATTACGGCCATAAACTCGGGTAATACTACGAGGCAGGAAAAGCAGCACAGCGGATGGATTCCAGCCCCGCCAGCTCGCCAGCTCTCCCCACCGGGGTAGCCCCTATGCCTGCAGCTGTCCGGACAGTCAAGGCGGGTGGAACGCGGGCTGGCCCTGCCTCTTCCGCCCTTCGCCCTCTGCGATCCCGCCGCCCTTCCCCGCCGCCCGGGCTCCCGGGGCCGCTAGCACCGGCAGCGCCTCGGTTCGCTCCGGTCCGGTCTGGTCTGGTCTGGTCCATTCCGTCCCGTGCCTCTCCCTGGGTCTTGCGTCCCCCGAGCGTTCACCCGCCCTGGCCGCTCACCCGCGTCGCCCTCAGCGCAGCCATCTCGGCGGGAGAGTCCGGCAGCCGCAGCAGCTTCGGCGGGGCGGTGCTCGGGCGGCCGGGGCGGTGCCACGCGGGCCCGCCCGTTGGGCCGAGGCGCTGGGGTAGCCCTGGACTCGACCGCCCCCCCTCGGCTTGCTCTGCTCCTGCGAGGAGAGTCTCTGGAGAGTTCCTGTTCCTCCCCTCGCTCGTGGGAGGAGCGCCGTGCCCCGTGACCGGGCCGCCCCGTCCGTTGGCCCGAGCACGGCTAGTGTTCGTGCCCCGGGTTGGGCTGCTTCGCTGCCTGTTTGCTGAGTGTCCTAGGCTGGTTCCAATCACCTACATCATTCACCTGTTAGCAGAAAAGCCCGCGTAAGCAGTTTTACTGTAATTTGTGCCTCAGGGAATCATAAACTCATATTTCGGAGGTGTGCCAGGAACTAGAGAGTGACTGGGCCTGGCGCACGGGAGTTTTAACTATCAACTGTGTTGATAGTTACATAAAATGTGCTTCTAAATGCTCTTAATTCCAGTTGTATTTTAAAGGAAAAGCAACGCTTTTGGAAATTACCTGTGGTGAATAAAATATATGGTCTTGAATAGTACTGTTTCACTGTTTCACAGCAGTGTTATTTAGGGGTTTATTAAAAAAAGGATACCAAGAAAAATGGAAGCCATTGATTTCTCTGTGACTTCCTTATTTGGTGTGAAATTTCAACAAAATTAACAAAATAAAGTATTTTTCTGGAAGCTGGATTTTTAATAACATTTTATTTTGCATAATAATACAAAATAGTATGCAACATATATTTTTGTGTCATTATTGCCTTTTTATATTTGGCTCTTAGTTGCTTGTTTTGTTTCTGACAGTTGACAGTATTGATTTTGTGGTTAATACAAAAGAAACAGTTTGATAGAAAACTAGCCATATAAAAGTTATTTACAGACATATTTATCAGTTGTCTGAAAGGAGATGATTGTAATGCTTTATAGACTTCATACTGTTGTGATTTCAGGTGATTACCTAAGGGAGGCAAGTGGACAGCTTTGATTCAGTGTATAGGCTGCTGCTTTTTCACTCTAATATCAGGAGATTTTTTTTCCCCTGTACTTTAAGGGCAATGGAGTAAAAGACATAAGCATAACTTAAAACTTTGTGTTAAGTATTTTTGAAGATTCTGTATGTTCCTGTTTCAAGTACACCATACCTTTGGAATGTAAAGCTGCAGTGGGGCTTTAAAATACCAGCACTCAAAGTCTGCATTTTGTGTTCCATTTTATGTAAGGTTCTCTTCCATAGATCATGGTTCTGAATATAGTGAGGGAATTTCATTACTGAGCAGTCCATTTTCCACCTATATATTATTTAACTATTTGTGTAGTTTGTGTGTACACAATATCTTTGTATTCTTTAGTTTATTTCTCATCGCAACACTATGTTGTGGTCATATATAAGGAAATAAGCTAATCTCATTTGAAAGCTTTAAAGTTTTAATTTTTGATTTCTGGCATGGATTATACTGTGCATATACTAAGATGGCACACATCAAAATCTAAAGATGCATAGATGGGTTCAGAGTATGTATAAAAAGCTGGTGTATGTAATACATCCTGTTATATGTAACAAGCGACTTCACCTGACTGATCATGATTAAACACCTGTAAGAATGCTATGTACTAAACATAGTTGCTAGCTGCAGGAAGTCCTTCAAATCCTACAGTGATCAGAAATGCAACATTAGATGCTTTTGAGATTCAGAGATTTTTGAGATGCTTTAGGATCCATAGCCCTTCAGTAGTGAATAAGGTCTTTTTTGAGGTGAAGAGACAGCTTTGAATGGGGTTGAGGACATCCCTAAGGCAGGGAGATTGAATACATCAGTACACTGAGGGAATGTTGACATCATGAAGTAATGCAAAACACTGCTATTTGGTTTATGCAGTGAAATGTTGTATTCAAGACCTCAAGAACATTTTGGAGTGTTTTTAATTCCAGCTTGACTGAATGTTCCCTAGTAAGGGGTTGGAACACTTTGGGTGCACTCCTAGACCATGTCTTTGAGTAAATTTCATCCAAAAATCAGTCCATGTGCTTTGAGATCTCTCTGTGAATCAAGTAAGACACCATAAGTAGGGACAATTTGGAAAAATGCAGACTTTGAGTGCTGGTATTTTTGAATGTCCCTTCACTCAAAACTACACTCCTCATCTGATCTGAACTGCTCATGTAGACAGAGACTGAGAAGGCTGTTGTCTGAAACTGTCAAATTGAAGAAATTGAGTCAGGAATATACAATAACATTTGATGTTGTCCTGGTTTGCCTTACACTAGAAGCATCTTTGCATGTGAAATTTGCTACTTGCTTCTGAAGACAGATGTCTGTACTTCCTGGAAGCAAGCTTCTGTAGTAAAAAGCTGCTAACCATCTGTGATCTCCTGCAGGGTTGTAGACGTTAAAGAAAAGAAATTGTTCCAGAAAAAGGAAGGAAAGAGTGCATAGAGCCAAGACAAAGGTATTCCAGGACATTTCCACTAAATGATAAGGTTAAGGTTCTAAAATCAGCTGCTCACTATGCAGCTTTCACTGATAAAGCTATACCTTTGCTTACCTTCCTTCTCTACTTCAAATTGGTTTTTTTTTTGCTACCTCTCTTCACATCTTCTTGGGTAAACCAATGAGAATTCTTTTGGCAATATGTTGTCAACATAGTTTTCCCAAGGCCAATCCGGAGGAGAAAATTCAAAACCCAGATGGTCTATTTCTACTAAGTGCTTGGGATTAGAGGGGTATGAAGGATGGCAAGGTTATTGTCAAAGCCTGAACTAGTAGAACTTTGAGGTTCAAACTTAGTTACAAAAGGAGTGAGAATAAATAAAAATTTCCACAAGATATAGTTAGATTTTTTTGCCTGTTTCTCTGAAGCAGGAAATAGAGCATCTGCCTTTCATTTTTCAAACACTTAATATTGTGTCATATTTCTTAATTAATATTCCTCTGATAACTTTTACTGCAGTAAGAATTATATACTGCCCAGTATGTTGCTTTATTAACCTAGAATACTCTCTTATATATTAATCAGCAGAATGCATGATGCTTATTGCTGAAATGCATAACTTAGCATTTCAGTAAGTAAATGTAAACACAGTATTTACAGTAAACACAGTAAGATTATTACATTACAAACTACTGCTCATTGTCATGGTTTAGGAATGGTATTCCCCAATATAGTGCTGATGCTGAGAGTCTTCAAACTATGCTCGCTCGTTCCTTCTTCCCCTCCTCCTGTGGCAGGCTGAAGAGAAGAATATAGCATGTGTTTCTTGGAAGGGTGTTCAGGGCAATAAATCCAATGATAAAACATGGAGGGAGACACGTTCTTACAGGAGCAAGCAAAATGGATTATGTGCACAAGATTTGACGCTGCTTATTCATAATCTGAGTTTGTGCAGTCAGTTAATAACCTGATCTCTGAATTCCATTTCTGCAAATTACATATTTCTCCATTCTCCTCCACTAAACATATAAAAGTATAAATTGTATTATGTAATGTTAGATATAGGGTTGCTTTTTAATGTTGTAGTTTAGGAATGGTACTCCCTCTGTGACTCTTCAACTCACTCTCACTCCCCCTATGGCAGGCTGGAGAGGAGAACTGGAGACACATAAGTGTTAAGACCATTTTACTGGAAACAGCAATGGGATAAGAAAAAATACCAGTAACTGTAACAATAATAATAAAAGTATGCAAAAGAGACAGAGTGATTCATATGCAAAATTCTCATTAATCCTAACTACTACAACCAGAAGCAGCCCCTTCCTCCCACCTCAACAATGGTGAGGTAGTAAAGAATAACCTCTGGGTCCTGGCCATGTGCCTCCTGGCCATGCAAAAATTAACCTGGTCCTGGCCAGAACCAGGATGCTTATCCCTTAAAGTTAGCAACTGTATTCTAGGCTGAAGTGTTATTTTTTATTAATTAGTAATTATTACTAATTAGTAATAATTAAGTCTTAGTAATTACTAATTACTAATTTTAAGTGTTTTACCGGTTTGGAGTTTTTTAAATTGTTAACAACAAACAGGATTTTACCATTTGTTAATGAACTTTTATTTTAGAAATGGAAAGCAAATGAAATTTTCTGCAGTGATTTATGTATTAAGAGTTACTGAAGTTACTACACAAAACAAACATAGTAAAATTTTGTGCGTAGGTCCTGAATTCATGATCTCTAAAGTAGAATAATTTTTGATGGAGTGCAATGCAACAAACATGGCAACTTCTTCTTCATAGTTATGACCTGTTTTGCTTTTCTTTGATCCCTGATACAATAGTAACTTAAAACATCTTAAACCAAACATTTTTTTCTAAATTTCTGTTGCAAGCTCTTGTGATTCTTTTAGTTTGTCTTGAGTTGTCTTGGGATTTAGTTGAGGAGCTCAGGGTGGGTGGTTAGGGTTTTTTTCCTAGAGTTTTCATGGTTTTTAAAAGAATAAATTTATTGGGGAAAAATAAAAAAAAGGAAAGCATCTCTGTGGAAAACTCTGAATGATCTAAAATCAAGATAATGGGATACTTGAATTGAAATATTTTGAGGTATATATTAGATTGTTTAATTTCTGGGTATCACAAACAGCACTTAATGTCAAATTTTCAATCACAAAGTCATAGCTGCTCTAAGTCTTGAAAGTTTTTCATTTAACTACTATTTGTAAACACTCCAAATATTTTTCCTTAATGTCATCAAACCACACTGGTTTACACTTATGTGACTGTCAAACATGAACCATAAGGAAAGAGAAGGGACAGATGTACAGAGCTTGAGAAAAAATAGAAAAACAATCAGTTGCATCCTGTAATAATTTTGCTCTCTATTGACTTTCCAAAGAAAAAGAAAGTCAGTAGAAACCTGAGAAGATCATTTTTGAACCATGCCTTAATGTAAAAACCACGTGTCCTAATTTTTTTTAAAGTATGGTGAGACTTTTTCAGGACTAACTGCTTAAGAAACAAGTGCTTAGTTAGACAAGCATGGCTTTTGCATGAAATATGAAAACAAGTGAAAACAAACATGAAAACAAACATTAAGAAAGAGAGGTAGGCCTAGCCGTGTGTAAAAGAAGTAACTAGGAGATTTTTGCACTAAACATGCTGTAGCTGGCACTTTAGTAGCCTAAAAGTCTTTAAGATACATTGTTTGGTACATTTCTCCTTGTAGAATCATATATTAATAAAAGTCCAGTTGTAGTGAGCATACCTCTCGCAAATGAATTTGACACTTACTTGTAGGTTAGAACCCAGAACAGTGAAGTTACAACTCTGCCAGCCCAAGCTGACTAAAGGTGAGGTACCACATAAGCACCACTGTGACACTATGGTGGGTGGGATTTTAATAAACATTTATATTGTAAAACTCCATTTGTGGCTCTGCAAGACTATACCAATGCTAGTATTTAATAGTATACAAGAACCTAACCATGTAAATGTGTATTGATACAATGTAGACACTAATTTTATCGTAAGACATGTATACTTATTTTTAGTAAGTGCAGCAAATGACAAAACACTAAGCAAAACATGCCTTAAATCACAAGAGTTCAGTTTCTATAACAGCTGACAGAACTTACACCTGCGTAATAAAGACAGAATTCAATAATGATTACAGCTGTTGCTTGCTGTTGAATTGTATAAGGTAGAATTTAGAAACACTAGCTGAGGTATAGCCCTATTGAGGCACATGCAGTGCAAAACGAAAGAAGGGGAGACATCTTGGGTTGGAGATTCTGGAAGAAAAATACTGGGATTGAGAATACAAGCACAAGAAGGTGGTAATTGAGATTTTCATATGACATTCATGTGACAAACAATGAGGCTCTTTACAACATGAATAGCTGAAGCTCATTTTTCCATGGAAGTAACAAGACTTGTACTAGGTCAGACCAAAGATCCATTTGACATAGTATCCAGTTTATGGTAGTGCAACAAAGAATGTTCAGGAAATAGTTCCAGGTCATTTACCAAAAATGTAGTGATTTTATAGATTTTTTTCTAAATTTTTTCTACCCTCCAAAAATTTTTCAATTTATAAGTTTCCTGAGCTGGAGGTGATGCCTTTGTGTTTAATAATGCTTCATAAATGTCTCTTCCATTAACTTTACTGGTTGCTTTTTGAATATGTTTGGAACCACAGCTTAGTTTCTACAGTATAAAGAACCACTCCAGGTTGCTTCTTTTTAATCAGACATCTGATAATTTCATTTGTGGTCCCTACTAGTTGAATTCAAACAGGCACATTGAAACATAACATCTTTGAGGCAATCATCCTCTTTGGGTCTAAGATTTGATTAAAAAAAGGTCTTGATATCCAAATAGCAATTTCTTTTCCAAGCTGAATAATCGTCTTTGAGTACTTCCTGCAATGTCTTAGCTTTGTGTCAAAGAATCAGAATCATAAAGTCGCTCGTGTTCTTGCAAAAAGATAAGAGTATAACTTCTATGGTCTTTTTGTGTGATTTTCTGTTGCCCTTTTTTAAAATTCCTCTGAACACCAAAGTGAAAATTTTCATGTATTATCTATGATAACAGGATGTGGGATGTAATGGTCAACTCAAAGCTCATCTTTGGATGTATTTATTTCTCTGCACCCCTTTTCCGTGCCATTTTACATTTTATTTGTCCTGAGCTTCTCTGAAATTCTTTCAGCCCCATAACTATTGGCATCAAATTTTCCTACTTCAGTATTCCTCTCCTTTTTAAAATCTTTGATGAGTATCTGGAACAAGAGTCCCAACATACAAGCCTTTGAGAATCTATGGGTGACCCCACCAATTAAAAAACATTTTCTTAAGGTTATGTGGAAGGAAAATGTGTGCTTCTTTAAGGATATCTGGTCATGAACCTTTTCAGTGCAGAAATGGAGGAAGCCATAAACAAGAACATGAAAGACCTGACTGACAAATGGTAAGGGAGTCAGGGATGACACACAAATCAGTCGTACTAACTGATGAGGAATGTTTATTTCAGTACGATTATCTGATCAAAGGTCTTGTCAAGTGAGATAACAAAAATAGGTGGAAAGCCATAAACAAAATATGGAGACACACACTTGACAGTCAAAGATAACAGTGATAAAGACAAGAAACAAACTGTCTCTCAATAAACTGCAGGCAAACTGGGACTTTGCACCTGATAAGATGCAAATGTGAGGGTACATAATGTTGGAAATGGATCTGTGGAGCTATTCAAACTAATGAAGGAATGTGCAGGAGAAGTGCATCTGGAGGAACAGAGGAGAAAATAAAGAATGGACCATTAAATGGACCAGTCAATGTTAAAAAGGGCAGTAGGTACACTTGTCTGACTGAGCCCAATCTCACTCTCCCATGTGTATGTGTGTTGTAAGGATAAAGTGGTAACTGTGAGGGTTATGAGTGGATTTGGTACCAAGGTTACATTTGGGAATGTAAACTGCCCACTGGTGCTGCTGGTGTTGGGGAGGTCTCGTTATCTGGTACTGGAGTGGTTGGAGGTCTTAGCTGCCAGCTGCTGAGGTGGGTACAGTGAGTGCATGTCCTGAAAATCTTCTACTGGGAGAGGTTGCTGTGGGTGAGGTGAGTGATGGGTTCAGCACCAGTAGCTGGAGCGTGACCACATGTCACATCTTGTGTGTGTGGTGCTGGATTATCTTCTCCATAGTGGGTGTGTGTTTCTCATTTCCTGGCAAAATTCAAGCTGGACTTACCAATGAGTAGGAGACATCAGGTCATCAGACAGGCAGGGATCCATTCTGTCATCCATGGCAACCTGTGAGTGTGGAGTTCCTGTGGGATATGCGAGTGCAATATGTTTGCAGGAAGCATCAAGCTGAACCAGCCTGGAAATAGGCACTCCTGAGGCAGGTAAGGAGGCTGGGATCTGGCCAGCAGTACTGGGTGAATGTGCTTGGGCATGTGCTTGGGCATCCAGGGAGTCTTGTGCGTGCCTGCACTAGTGACCTTTTGTCTCTGCCAGCCCAGGAGGAGGAGAGGACATGGCTGCCTGTGCTCTGTGCTGGAGCTGAGGGTGAGTCCTGCATGCAGGTGCTGTTGAAGACTGTGCACCACAAACAGGAAGGCAGCAGCAGCCACGTCACTCTGCCTGGCAGGGACCCTGCATCCCCAGGCACCAGTGTGCCTCCAATGGCAGGGCAGGACAAGAAGGGCCCTGGTGCTCCAAGGAATGATAGACCTTTCTAACACCCTTTTAACAATTTTCAGCCATAAAATAACTTTTCCCTCTATGGTAGCTTATTTTATTTAAAGCTTTTTTCATGGGGAGCCTTGTGGAATGTTTTCAGAAATCCAAATAACTTGAAAATCAGCTGTATGCCCTCATTTTCATGCCTTCTGGCTCCTTGAGAAGTCTTCGGTAGTTCTCTGAGCTTGACTTCTCTTTACAAAAATTATACTTTTCCAATATATCACAAAAATCTGTCTGCATTAATTCTGTCTGCATTATTGTAGTTTTCAGTATTTGCAACATTCATAGGCATGGTCAGCAGTTTTATGGATTTTCATTGGATTTATTTTAAAAAAATTGTGAAAATGCTTATCACCTTCAAGTCTATATGTGCATAGAAGACTTAAGGAAAATATCCTATTAACTCTACATATTCTTTTCCTCCTCTTGGCCGTTAGACAAATGATTCTTTTTGGCATCCTTTTTTGCAATTAATAGTCAAACTCTTTTTTGGCCTGCCTTACTGTTCTTTCACACTTAACATGCCAAATTTTGTGATCCTTTATAATTTACTCACTTGAACACAATTGTTCCCTATTTTGGTAGGTTATAGGAATATAGGTATATTACTCCTTGTTTGTAGCTACTGCCCTTTTCATTCTATCTAGTCCTGGCGACTTCCTTCTGCCATATCCCAGGCCCTTCAGAGAAACATGAATATACAAAGATGATCTGCTCTGTCTCAAAGTGGTCTCCTTACGTAGCCTTCTATCTATCTGAATAGCTGTCTTGTAGTTTTTAGCACTATTCTAACATTTTGAATGCTTTTTAGCAAGTTTTCTCTTTTATTTTAATGTATTTTTTAAAGTTGTTCCTTGGTTCTGGTAGTCAGAACCAAGTAAAAAGTTACTTCTCCTGGAGGATATAAATACTATATTATATAAACTGTGTAGTATAGACACAATATAGACATTGTATAAGCTCTGTATTATATATATTATTTATATATATAATATGTGATACTTAGGTATCTTAGATATTTATTTGTAGAACAGGCTATACTACCTGTATTACCTATATTTTTTATTGTTGAGATTCCAATATTCATTCTTGAAGGTAGGCTGTTGTTGTGGTTTGACACTGGCCCAATGCCAGGCACCCATGAGGCCATGCCAAACAATACAGATATATATAGATACATTTCCCTGCACAAGGGGTACAGAAGAACACTGAAGAATAACTGAAGCTTCCTCAAGCATGCTACTAAAGCTCTGATGATCAAATCCGGTCATGCCCTGCTACCTTTAGGTTGCCATGCCTTATCAGAATGAGCCAGAAGACATTAATACACTTCCTTCCTTCTTACAAAACTGTCCTATGCCGCATTTCTCATGTTTGACTCAGTCTTTGACACAAGATCTTTCTTCTGCAGGTGAGATTGTCTGAATTGTTTTCCTAGTCAACATCACTGAGATTAAATAAGAATTTCTTAGCAAAGGACATCAACCCTTTTCCACATCAGGTATTTACTTGAGGTCCATTTCTTGGAACACAAACAGGCATCTTGGGTAGCTAGGCTAGGTAAGTGGCCTAGTGGTTAGGGAGACAAGGTTAAGAAGGAGCTCTCAATAAATTTGTAGACTACGAGCAGTGCACAGAATCATAAACCTCTGCCCAAGTTTATGATTATAAATCAGATTCATAAACCTCTGCCCACTCTGATAAAGTAGGATGAAAGGAAGCCAGTACTCATTTGAAAATATAATACTTAAAAGTATAAATTCTAACAATTCTATATAGGGGGGGGGGGGGAGGAGGAGTGATTCCCCCCAGTATTTCCACTACTAGCAGACAAAACTACATCAGACAAAACTACATATGTGAAATTCAGTAATTATTGGAGTGATTGGCCTGAACTGAGACCGCTAGGAGGATAGATAAGGTCGTAAATATGCCTGATTTAATTTTCTTGAAACTAGACAAGGCAGCTACCTCTACAAGACCTGATGATGCACACACCATGTATGTAAGAGGCACGTACCCTCACTAATGCACAGATGATTGGTTTACATTTCCATACAAGCAGAGCAACAAATTCCATGATCTATGGACATTAATTTACTCATCAAGAAATGAGCCATGTGCTTTTGAGGTCTTAAGCTAATTTGAGGAAGGATACCTTTATTTGCAAGCCTTGGAAAGTAACTTTTCCTCCAATGCTCATGTCTGAAAATACAAGTAAGGGCTGATAGGTGCACTTCTGTAATTTCAAAATGTTTTGTCTTAGAAAATGCTCTGTTGTCTTGGACTTAGTGACAACAGATAATAACATCATGACATCTGCATGTAGTGGCCTTTTGCTGTAGTGATGATTTGTGTTGTCACGACTGTAAAAGAATCTCAGCAATTGGACTAATTGCTCGTAAGTGGCCTTTGTACCATTTAGATAAAACGCATGGAGGAGGATGGCAACTGAAGGAAAGTTTATGACCAGAAATTACGTATTTCTCAGTATTGAGGGTGTTTTTTGACTGAATCATGAAAATGCCCCAACCCAGGACCAACACACTTCCCCCGTCAGGGACAGACGGACGGCTGTCGGTGAGCACGAAAGAACGCTTCACCCTCCTCCAGCCCCGGGAGCTCGTGCCGGCTGCTGGGCAGGAGACTGCTGCCCGAGGGCGGCCCAGCCGGCCCGGCGCTCAGCACGGGCCGCACGGACAGCTCCGCCAAGGGAGGCGCTTCCCGGCGGGGCTCGGGCGGGCGGCGAGCGGCTCCAGGGCCGGCCGGCCGCTTCCCACCAGCGGCAACACCTCCGGGCTCTGCGCAGGGCACGGGCACAGATACCCGGCTGCGGTCAGCAGTGGTTGGTGCGGGAGGATGGAAACCGCCCTGCCAGGTACGGCTCGCCGGGTCCGGCCTCGCTCGCTCTCCCCAGATGCCGAAGTTGCCTCCGGGCCCACGCGAAGTCGGCGACGCGCGACCCGTCCCGGCACCCCTCGCCGGCCCTCAGCGCGGCCGCTCCGCCCGCACCCCCCCTCCTCGCGACCCGGGCACCGGCACCGCCCCCGCGGGTCGGCGCAGGCGTCGCCGCGGAGCCGGCGGGACGGGAGGGTGGGCGTGGGGTGCGGGTGGTGCTGCGGGCGGCCGCGGCTGAGCGGAGCGGGAGGCTGCCCGGCCGCCGCCGCCTCTCATGCCTTCACGGCAACAAAGAACGCGCTGAGCAGCGGGGGAAGGCGCCGGGCCCCTGGCTGTGCCCTGGCAGTGCCGGCGTGGAGGGCATCGAGAGACGATGGCGAGGAAGGGCGAAGCCTCCGCACATCTCTACGGTGAGCGCGGGGCACGGCGGGGCGAGCGCCGGTGCTGGGGCGGGGGCGGTCGGCGCCTGTACTGCCCTCCGGCCTGTTTACAGCGTAGATCCGCCCGGCCGAACAGCGGCGGCCAGAGGCAGACGGAGTTTGTGCCCCTTGGCGAATGTGGGGGCGCGGTGGCCGCAGGGTCCCCCGTGTTGGCGGTAGACCCCGGGACGCCGGAGCGCCTGGCTCGGCCTGGAGCAAAGCAGGACGATCGGTTCAGGGAAAGAGCCGGTGGGCGCAGAGATGGGGGCGGGCAGACCTGGAGCTTCCGCCGCCGCCCTAGCCGCGGGAGCAGGTGCGCTGTGGCCGCTTTGTCCGCGTTCTGGGGCAGAGAGGGGCCGGGCGGCAGGTGCACGGGCCGGGCCGGGCCGGGCCGAGCTGAGCCGACTCGAGTGTGGGATGCCTGAAGCGTTGTGCGGGGCCGGGGGGTGCCCGGGGCGGTGTGCGGGGGCGGAGCCCGTTGAGCGGCGGTACCTGTGGGCTGCCGGTGTTCGCGGCGCGTGCGGCGGGAGCTTCCCGCTGGTCCTGCTGACCGGCGCCGCGGGAAGGTCACCGGGGGCAGAACTGGGTGTTTGGGCTCTGCTTTAATTGCTCCTTGGAAGGCCATGTATTTGCGATGAGGGGCACAGGGTTTGCGGAGCTGCTTAGCTTGTTTGAAGGTGTTGCTACAAAGCTGATTTCCTCTTCCAATGTGCGTGATATTTCTGTGGCAAAACAAACGAGCAGAATGAGCAAACCCCCTTAGGACTGGTCTGCTGCTCCAGGAGCCCCGAAGGCCTCCAGCAATGAGCCGAATTGCGCAAAAGCATAAACGTGGCTTGGTAAAGCAGCCTTTGCCTCGGTACCATTAGGCATGCTGGTTTACATCTTGGAAAAATCTGGTTTTTAATTCACTGACATGGTGTGAACCTTGATCTGACTAAACAAAAATCCATGGCTTGCCTTCCTTTGGAAAGGGCAATAGGAAAAAAAAGCCTTTAGGGAGGGAAGACAAGCCACAAACTAAGGTGAAATAAAAATTGGTGAGTCTGAAATAATTTAACTTCTGAGAGAATCATTTTCTACTCCTATGGAATTCAAATGGTTTTGCAGATTACTGCAGTGAGAGTGTAGGCCTAAGATCATAGACACTCAGCACTGATGGCAGAAAGAGTGGAAGTATTATTCTGGAAGAAGAGCGAGAACACAGTATTCAGAAAGGGAAAAATAGCTTTCGAATAGAGTTCAATAAGTACTATGTATGCTTCCTCATTTGCTATTTGTAAACGAGAACCCTCTAATAAAGTCATGATGAGTGATACCAAGTGTTTTACTGTCATTATACAGTAATCTTTTAAACTTCATTTTGAAAACATGTTACATGGGTAAGAAAGGGTGAATCTCTTTATTCACCTTTAGGGAGGAAGGCAGCATTCTGAAGAATTGGAGAATTTTGTCTATTTGACCTGTTTCGTCAGTGGGTTTACTTCCTTTAAGTTCATTTACATGTATGGGTATTAATAGTGGTAATGTTTATTGTGTTGCTACATTTGCAGAAATCCTGAGCAATTACTCTGCTCTTATTGGGAAGCAAGGTTCTTTCCCTTATTAGATCCCATTATGTTGAGGACTTATAAAACGGAAAGTGGAGCATTTTCAAATTGAGCATATGTAATATAATTTTCCTTTTAAATTAGATTGCTGTAATAGTTATTCTCTTGACTTTGTTGTCTTTGTCTGCAGCTAGTTATTTATTAGCCTGCAGGTATATTTTTCAGAGGAATAGATGTCCTAAACTTCTTTCCTTGGAATCTCAAGGATTCCTCACAGCATTTATAAATGACAAAGGCAAATACTTCTCAAAGTTTTTTAACTTGTGTCATCAGTCTGATTCTTTAGAAGAGATTAGTCAAGTGCATGGTTTAGGAGTGGGGTTTTGTTTTTTAAGGGAAGCAGTACTTTTCTTTAATGTGACTGCAGTATTAAATGCTGTCATGTGACTGTTGAAATGAATGTTGAAATTATTTTTTACTTCATTGTAGAATCAGTGATTGTCCCATAAACAATTTACTGTAGCAGTGAAGTGCAGTTCAGTTTTACCTTACAAATGGACACTGAAGGCCAAAGCGATGATCTTTAACAAAAACTTTTATCACTGTTTTAAGAAACATTGAGAAGGCCCAATTTATTATTTACAACTCAAATTCATCTAGTTTTTTTATATCTGTGTTTTTACATCTTCTCTAGGAAGAACTACTTACCCATGATTTTTTTTGCCAGTAATGGATGCAACTGAAACTTGAGTTTATAATTGTGATTTCCTAGTTACTGCTGTGATCATGTTTCTCCCAAGAAAGGAGAAACATGATCACAGGTTTCTCCTAAGAAGAATTCTATTTTTTATGTTTCCAAGCTAGGGAAGTTCTGTTTCACTTGGGACAGCTTTTGAGGAACTGTGACACTATCAAGATGTCATTTTTGTCACTTGGCCTGCATTTACCATTCTTAATTTCCTCCATTTATGTATGTGTACCACCCAGGAAGGGCATCCTCAAACTGAAGAAAATGGGCTATTTAGCCACAGCAGTGTTGTACTATATGGAAGCTATTGGCTGTGACACTACTGCAGATAAAACTTCCCTAGCTTCTGCTGGTAAATCCTTGTGCGTGTGTATGTAATTCATTTTGCCTTCTGAGGTTCAAATTTCATACCAGTGGGGTAGGTTCATATCAAAAGTGAAACTCAATTTAACACTTCATTAATATTTTAATATACTTAGAAGTGTTGGAAGTAGTGAAATGCAGATTCAGCTTATACCTTTCTTCTCTGACATAAGTTTGGTCCACTTCATTTAGGCTTTGTTGTGCATGTTTTAGGTGGGATAAATCATTTACTCTTTGAGTAGATCTGCTAAACCTAGTTACAGAGCTTCAGCCATACCTGATTTTGCCAGCATCCTAGTTTTACATAAAATGATTCACCGTGGAATAAACCTGGGAGGCTGGGCAGAATTTTAAGAATTTTAAACACTTTGTTATATGTTCCCTGCTGTTTTTTACTGCAGACAGGTCTTTCTGAGTGAAAACTTTCTCTCTCAGCATGCTCCTTCATTTTTTGTCTGGTTCTGTTGTAATGTCCTCTGCACCATCCTCGTCCCAGGAGTTACAGTCACTAGTTCAGTATCCATGTGAGAACCAGTAATGAGTGATGTTTGTATTGAAACCAGTGCTATTCAGTATGTACATCAACAAAATAAATGAGGTTAAGTGCACCCTCAGCACAGGCTGCAAATGACACCAAGGTGAGTGGTTCAGTTGATACACTAGAAGGAAGGGATGCCATTTGGGGTGGGGGCCATGGGGCATGACAAGCTTGAGGATCTGCAAGCTGCTTGAAGTCAAGCAAGGCCAAGTGCAAGGTCCTACACCTGGGTCAGGTGATCCCCATTATCAGCACAAGCTGGAGGATGAATGATTTGAGAGCAATGCTGCAGAAGAAGGACTTGGGATACTGGTGGATGAAAAATTGCCTGTGGACTGTCAATGTGCACCTGCAACCCAGAAAGCCAGTGGTGTCCTGGGCTGCATGAAAGAAGTGGTACACCAGGTTGAGGGAGGTAATTCTGCCCCTCTACTCCACTCTGGTGAGACCCCACCTTCGGACCCTGAAGGTACTGCATCTGTCTCCAGCATTCCCAACACAAGCAAGGCAGGGATCTTGGAGCAGGTCCGTAGGAGGGCCACAAAGATGGTTAACAGGCTGGACCACCTCTCCTATGAGGAAAGGTCAAAAGAGTTGAGATTGTTCAGCTTTTTGATATGTACAATGGGGGTTTGTGAGAAAGATGGAGAAAGAGTTTATTATATCTTTTTTTAACCCCTCTTTTTTTGTTTTTTTTTTTTTTTTTTTCCTTTTTGTTTCCCCCAAGTTTTCTATTGACACGACAAGGGGCAATGGTTTTTAACTGAAAGAGGATTTTGGTTGGATGTAAGGAAGAAATTTTTTATTCCAAGGGTGATTAGGTGCTGAAACAGGTTGCCTAGAGAAGCTGTGGCTGCACCATCACTGGAAGTGTCTAAGGCCAGGTTGAAAGGGACTCTGAGTAACCTAGTCAAGTGGAAGGTGTCCATTCCCATGACATAGGGTTGGAATGAGATGAGCTTCAAGGTCTCTGCCAACCCACACCATTTTGTGGTTTTGTGAAAATATGAAAAGTACTCCATACCAGAGATGGTTTAGTCAGTAAGTGAATAGGCAATAAAACTGGTAGGATTTAGGTAATACAATTTTTCCTCACCTAGTGATCTAGCACTTTTTCGTATTTCTTGAGCCAAATTAATTACTGCATTTTCAAGTCCAATTAAGATTCTAGAGTATCTGAAAGTATCCAGGTTCTACATTTGCTATCCTTTAGCACTTCAGTGTTGTGCATCTTTTAGCTTATTGACTTAAGCTGAGCCATTCTTGGTAGTAACGTATTGGCTCAGCCATGAACAAGGACAATACAATCAGAACACCTATAATCAAGGAGATTAATGGAACTGTTCTGCATAGTTATACTCTATTGAGTGGGTTATGTATAACAGTCACTGGACATTATCTAGAAAGAGTTTAATAAGCTAGGTTTCTTGTTGACTAATTAAACTTGGTTATATTTTTTAACAAGCAGGATACTAATACATAGTTGAGGGGAAATTCTCTCTACTACCATCCCAAGCCTGTATAGTGTATTATCATCCAATCTTGCATCTCTGCTTCTCAAAGTCTCTCCTGTTCTACTAGGCCTGTATTTCTCTACACTATATCCTTTTATTAGAGTCATAAATATCTCATTCTGCACGGGTTAAGTAGTTGTTACTGTTACGTAATAAGCAAAAATAAAATAAATTTGCCATAATCATCTGGTCAGAAGAAAAAATGCTGTTAGACTTAAACACACAGAAATGTGGAGATGATTTAGTAAATTCAGTAACTGATCTTCACTTGGATATGAGAAAATCTGTTTGTTCTGCATTCACTCCTGAAGTGTAAAGGCACGTCACATTCACAGTTGCTTAACTGTATTTATTTGAGTTTTCTGTTGCTAGTATCCGACTCAGAGGCAGTCAGATTTACAAAATCTGCTAATGTGATTCCTTAACATCTGAATATTATGTCAGGGAGTCTGACATAACATTATTGTCTAATAATCTAATAAAATAATACAGAAGCATCTAGGAATAGTGTAATTACGTTAATTTAGGACTATTAAAGCACATAAACGTAAGAGCTTTCCTGTGAGGTTAGGAACAAGGTGTATTTTATGGAATAATACTCTGATTTGTTTAATATCGGAAGATAAATACCCAAATTTGTTAACAACCTTACTTTGTTACAGTGAAGGTAAGGAAAATGTGATGGCTGTGCGCTGTACAACATGTAAGTAAACCTGGATGTTTAGATTTCCATATATGGAACTTGTACTGAATCATTTGGGACTTTGAAGAAGGTGTTTCAGTCAGAGGTTGAGGAAACAGTGAAGAAGTACCCAAGAAATCTTGGAAGAAGGCTAACAGAAGAGCCTTTCAAAGGTCTTTTCAACTTTATTTTCTGTGAGCACTTACTTGGGAGGTGGTGTGATACACAGGACTCAAAGTCCATGAAGATGGTGTGGGAAAGTGGTGACAAATCTAATAGGTTACTGTGGGGGGTTTAAGAGTTTATTATAAACCTGTGTTTTATTTTTGCTAGGGTGACAGGAAACAAATGCCTGCCTGTTAGAGTTAAGTGGATGTCTTTGATATCTAAGTATTCTTAGGCAACAGATCCCAACAGTGACTGAGTATAATTTTGGATAAAAGACTTGTGCAACTTAAACTTTATGTGAATGCTTCTGCTTTTTTTTTTTTTTTTTTCCTTTTCATATTGTCAGTCTAAATTTGTTGGTACCAAGCTTTTATGGTACTGGAATTCCAGTCTCTGGAATTCACTTCTCTCCAGGTATAGATATAAATAGCTTCATACCTGCCATTCCAAATAATAGAGCTGCAATCCATATGAAGCATCAAGAGTTTTTATTACATTAATCTGCTGCGGCACTTTGCAGCATCTGAGATGCTATAAGCACCGAGAAATAAAAGTAGCCAGGAGGGAATCTCTCTCTCTTGTGGGATAATCCCACAGAGTCTACTGCTGATGTAGAAATTCAGTGCTGTCCACATGCCAATACAAATTATAGACAACTTTTCATGGGCAGAGATGGGATACATCTGACTGTTCCTTCTAACTAAGGGATATTTGCATTTTTCCAGCCTCATTCCACATAAATGAAATCATCCTTTCCCTCCTAGATTGTGCTGAAGAGAGCTGTACAAGTGACTGTACGCTTTGAAGGTACTGTGTTGAGCAGTCACTTTGAAGTCAAAGGTCTTCTGTTTTACTAAAAACTGGAACGATGCCTTTGATTGACCTCTGACATCTGCCAAGAAAAAGAAGTTTTGCCTAGAATGATCCTCTCCGTAAAAAGGACCACTTATTAAGGTTCCCAAAAGATGTTTGGCGGGTTACTTCTTCAGCAGGAAATCCCATGCTTGCACCTCCTTTAAACCAATAGGTATCTGTTAAAATAGATGATTTAGTGTGTACTTCTGATGTGGTAAGAGTGGGAACTCATTTGTACTTTAGGAGTATGTTTCACCAGAAAGAGGAGCTCTAACATGACTGGGCTGGGATACCACATAATTATCTCTTCTGTACAGCTGATTGTATATGGAAGAAAGTGAGTATCTATTGCATGCAGATCATCTACACTTGTACAAGCTGATGTGCTTGAAATTTGGTAGCTAAGTGTCCTTTATAATCAGTGTACTTTGAAATAAATGAATATGTGGAATAATAACTCTGGTATTTATTATATAAGATTATTTTAGTGGATATTACATTAAAATGAACTGGTTTTTTCATCATTGATATTTTTCTATAAGAGTCATAACTTCCTGGATATGATCAGGTTGCTAAAAACTAGCTAAGTGTAGCAAAATACAATATTTATTTTTAGATTCCCCCCACCCCTCCGGCAGAATGATAAATAATTCCTATGCTGTGTTGCTTTATTCTGTCAGACAAAAGGCAATAAGCTGTATCTGTGAATGCGCCTTTTTCTTGGTTTCAGTACAATGCAATATCTGTGCTAGCATCTAAGCAACTGCTATAAACAGGGAAGTGATGTGCCCTGTGACCAATACTCTTGAACTCTTACAATATTTTCCCCCATATGTAATTTAAAGATTTGTGTAGGATTTGTGAGATAATACAGTTTTTTCACATGTATATATATGTCTGTGGGTGTATTTAAGTAAATATGTATATAATATGTACATATATATTGCTAACAGATTTATTATAACCAGGAATGCATAATTTCATTTGGAAAGCAAGTAACATAATGTTATATTATATTGTATTTGTAGTTATGCAGTTCATGCAGAGCAAACCCTTTCTGATTTATGCTGACAGGCTTTTCACAAATGACTAAGTGTTGTGGCAAGAGCCATGTAACAACAGTCCGCAAACTTGAGATTAGGCACCATTTTGGGCTCCAGTCTGAGGGAAAACAACCATCTTGGCAGCTGTCTGGAAGCTTATTTTGGAATTGTAGAGAGGATAAGAAAGAGAGCTCAGCTACTGGGAACTTGGCTTTTTCTTCCAATCCTTTTATAATGAAAGGTTTTCCTTTCAACTGGGGGAATCAAAAATCTGTAGGTAGTGAATGAGTGGTTTAGGATACTGACAAGCAGAATAGGAAGAGAAATCAGTGAAAGTTTCTTAACAAAGTGAAAGTAACCCCAAATCAGGTGAATCTGTGAGTGGACATGGAAAACAAATTAACAAGTGCACTAGAATTCTGAGTCAATGACAATCAATGAAGTTGTATAGTACGCCTGGAAATGTGGCTCTGAAAGCAGAAAAAAATAACCCCCCCAACTGCCAAGAGCTTTTTTCCAAGACTCTTCCCTGTTATGTACACTGTAACCACTGCCAGAATAAGATATATGAGAAATCCTAAAAATGTTGTTTTTTGTTTTTTGTTTTGCAGCTTTCATAGAACTAGGCAGAAAGTAGTTTGCAGCAGATATTCTACACAGCTGAAAGTTTGGAAATCTTATCCAAATCTTCTGCTGAGTTAACGTGCTGAATCTGTAATAAAAGAAATATTCTGACCATATGAAAATCTTCCATGGGAACTACTGAGTAAGAAGAACGTTGCCATGTACTATCACATTACAAAAGATAAGGAGATGTTTATTTGGTAAAGGAAGCCTCTTACTTGTTTGGTTTTAATACTTGTGTATTGCTCAAGATGGGAGACTTGCAGAATGTGTGAGAAGTTGTTCATGCTTCAGGACCATTTCCCAGTAGCACTCAAAGCAATTGAAAATGTAATTGTATTGATATTGTGACAAAATGTCAGAATATCCCAGAAATAATAGGTCTTAATACTTAATGCAAGCTGTGGTTCGCTTGATGTATTTATTCCTGGTGATGCACTGTGCCAAACAATTGAAACACTTCTATTCTGGGAATACCAGTAGGATGGAATGTGCACTGTGGAATAGTTTTTTTGTTTGAATTCTCTAGTGGGTGGGAAGTATTTGAAGAGTGGGGGGCCAATCCACTGCCATCTTTTTTTTTCCCTTAAGTCTGAATGATGGCTTTTATATGTTCTGTGAAGACACATAGCTGCTTCAGTGTTCCAGCACAAGTCGCTTAACAAAGTAGGGCTTAGCAGGGTAGGTATCCAAATCACAGTGAGGGAAACGGGGACTTATTTTATGTCTTGGCATAAAATAATCAGCAAACACATAGTTAAGAGTGTTTTGCAAGACTATAGAGTCACTGGCAAGCTAATTTATTTTTCAGATTTTTAGGACAGTAATCCACAAGTCAAGCATTTTTTTGCTTCTTTTCCTAGCCTGTAGTGAAGCAGGAAGAGAGACTGGGGATAATTTTTGGTATGTCAAAAAAAGCCTGGGATTAAAAAGCACTGGCTTCCATCCTTAGAATAGAATAGCAATTTGGAACAGCCTTCTGGCATGTGAGACTAGAAAGTCAGTCTTCTGTGTCCTAGTATTCCCAACTTGTCCCATTTAATCTATATTAATCCTTTCAGGTTTTATAGAAGCTTTGATTTGGTTTAGTGATTGAGATCTCTCACAAAAGGTACTCCAAGAAGAAAACCATATGTTAATCTTCATTTTGTTTATTAATAATAGGAAAATACATAGTTGTGTTTCAGGTAATTTTCTTTCGGTCAAGTTCCTTATTGCATTTCTTAAAACATTCAGGATATATATCTACTGTCATCTCACTCTGCATTTTACCAGTACATGCTCATTATCTTTAGGGTTCTTTGTTGTTAGCATTCAGGAATAATTTCATTAGTGTATTATCCAGAAATCAAGATCAAGTAATAACTTATTGTCACTATCCAATTCTCATTTAATCAAGATCAAGTAATAACTTATTGTCACTATCAAATTCTCTTTTATGCACAGTTTACTACATAGTTTACAGTTATCGTTTGACTTAAAGGGATTCAATGGATGGGAGTGTACTGTTAACTAGAAAATGCTTAGGTGCATTAAAAGAAATTATTGCTGATGGTTAAGATTCAAGAAACAACTCTTTGTATGTCATAATATTAATTGTATCTTGAAAACATGCTAGGATTTGAACTTCTTTCAGTACACACTTCTTAATTACAAAATTGCTGTGCTTTAGATTCAAAATTTTGATTCAGAAATTGACTTTTTGAATAGTTTCTTCAATTTTGCAGCTGTCAGGATAACCAAAGTCCCATTTTAACTCAATGCTTTTTGATTGCCTACTAAATACAACTTGTGGTGGACCTGTCTTCAGTGAAGGACATATAGATAATTTGCTGCTGTTCCTGGATACCTGATCAGTCTTATAAACTCTCCTGCACTTATGCTACAGATTGTTCTTCGATTTACCCTTCTGCATCATCTTGTTCCTGTTTCCCTTGCTTACCTGGTTGTTTCCATTTCTACTTGCTTTCTATTTTCTATTTTTTTTTTTTACTTCCTTTTTTCCCCTCCATAGGATTTTTTATTCCACTTAATCATTAATCAAGCCCCGTTAATCACAGTTTAGATGGACATCTGGTATTGTGCCTTTTAAGCGGAAGAACAAATATTGCTATCACTGCATTGACAGGGAAGGAAGTCTGGGATGTCAAAAACATTAGCATTCTAAAACATTTGATCAGCCCTATTTTAATACCCAACCAACCAAAAAGCCAGCACCAAACAAAAAACCCCCACAATCCTGCCATCCTGGAAGTAGCACTCATAAAAAAAAGAAACACTGCTATTGCTCAGACCACATATTTTCTTAGCAATAACATGTCTTGTTTAGGTGATTGGGAAGTCTGAATAGGCAAACATTCAGAAGAGCTCTACTGCTGTAAAAATCTCAGCAGAGTGGTTCCTGTATGAGGATGCTCTGGCTAAGAGGCCAAGGAAAATCCTGAATAAGTTGGTTTTGGGTTTTTTGGTTTTGTTGTTTGGGTTTTTGTGTGGTTTTTTGTTTGTTTTGATTTGTTTTTTCTGAGAGCTCTTTAACTTAAAATTAGTACTCTGAGATTGGAAACCAAGCTTCTCCCACCAGGCAAGTGTATCTGTCGATCAGTCCTGTTTTCCCCTTGGCTTACTGACACTGATCTTAACTTTTAAATACCGTCCGTGTGGTTTGCTTGTAACAGGACCCCATAGATCTGCTTATTTTCATTTTTTTTATGCCCCTAGTTCAGTTTATAGATCACTCTCTTCACCTTAGGCAAGCCCAAACTGGGTTACTAGAGTAAAGAAAACCTTCCAGAAAATACTAAAAGGGCAGTCAAAAAAATTCTGATACTTTGGCATCAGTTTCTCTGGCATGAGAAAGTTTCTCTGGCATGCTGCTTAAAGCATGAGAAAGTCAAAATTTCTTGCTATTCTTAATGCATATATTTGCAGCTTTTCTTGGAATTCTGTAGTAATTGCCACACAAATTTAGGTTGCTCTTTAAGAACCCCATCTGTCTTAAAAAAAAAAAATACAATATAGAAGCAGTAGAGAAAGATGGAGTTTCTGAACCATTATTTCTGACTAGTTCAAGTCTCATTCAACTTACAAGAAAGACTTAACCCAGGCCCTTTCCTGTGGCACCCATACAGATACCTGTCTTTAATTGAGCAAGTTAAAAAAGATTTGCAAGATTTAGAATCTCAATTTTCAAATTCATAATGCTGAATTATACACAGGAAAGGAATGTATATTGAGTATTTTTCTTCTTGTAACATAAAGTCTTTTTTTGGACATTTCCTTTTATTAATCTCTCTGTCAACACAAAGTTGTTTCTACAAAAGATCTCTCTTTTTTCAAATTAGTTTCTAGTTACCTTATAATTTACAATATTGTTGGAATGTTGATGTCACTCTTCACAGTTATTTTCTGTGACAGGCTTCCAAACAGATTGATTCTTGGCAGGCAAAATGTTGTAGGAGACATGAAGAGCTGATTTTGTTTTAATGGGTGATGGTGCAGTGTAAATGACACAATTTCAGAGGAGACTAGACAAATGCTACTGCTCACTGAGATATTTAATTAGTGCTATGTATTCAGGTATAGAAAGTAGATTTAGTATGCAGCAGTCCCTTTATTTGATTGGTCTTTATGTACCTTCTTACATGGCCTTTTGATTTTGGACCAGCTCTTCACATTAAAAATGTATAAAACATTTTTATCTCTAAGGGTGAACAGAATGGAAATGTCATTCAGGAGCAGTCTTGTTGCATAAATGGCAGTAGAATGTTAATAAAAATGTGTTTAGGAAAAGAAGGGAGAATAATTTGGGGTTAAGGATGGAGAATTACTTAAGAATGTGAACTAGGAAATGAGGGTTGAAGGACATTGACAGAACAGAAGGAAACAGATTACAGGACCTGGGACCTTGGAGTTACAGATAATGGAAATAGCACTTATGAATCCTTGAACATGTTCTACTTATTTTTTAGCCAGAAGAATTCCATGAAGATGTCCCTAGTACGAAGGGATTGCTCTCTTAGCAGAACAGTCACTTCCGCTGAACTGGAAAGAATGTATGTAGCCTGCTAGCTAAATATAGGTGACAAAATGTGTTATTATTCAATAACATGTGGACACATGTCACCTTGAGTGTTAAAACCTTGCATTTTAGAGTCACAGTGAAAAAAATCCTTCCAATTAAAATTTGAAATCTATGTGTGTGTATGCTCACAGACCACACATGGAAATAAAAAGTAGGTAAAATAAAATTGTTGCAAAATTGTTAATTAATAGTTTGGGGTGTTTTAGCTTCTCCAGAGATCTGGAATGTTTAGTGAGTGCTGATAATAAATTCACATATTTCGTATTTATACATAATATAGTACAGCTATAATGTCTTTCTCCTCACTTTCCATTTTTTAAAGAGATGGGTGGATTAACGGAACATAGGAAAAAGTAGGGTACAAGCATGCACTGTGAAATCTTCCCTCTACACACTGAGGTTTTGTAATACCTTTTATTTGCATCAACCAGAGGTTCATCGGAATGAATACTGTGGTGTGGTGTCTCATTGGAGAAGGCAAATTCAGACTGCAGACCATAACATTTCTGTTGATGTACAATTCCTTCAAGGTCTCAAAAGATGAAATTAGGTGTCCTGTGGTAATGCCTGCTTAGGCATTACCTACAGAGTTTAAGCACAGTATCTGAAGGTACACGTGTCCTGAGGGCATTTGCTTAGAATACCATTGGGAAAGACAGAGTAGAATTCTTCATGGCACCAAGAGCAGAATTACTAGCCACAGAAACCTTACTGCTATAAATTCCATGTAGCAAAGCATGTTAGCAGCACCTTTATAGCTGAATGTTAAGCTTACCTGCTTTCAGTCCACCTCTTTGGTATGTGTGTACTAGCAACTGGCTTCATACATTGCGCAGAAAAGTGTAAGTAACTTGGGTGTTAATGTGTACCACTTCAAAAATTGCAGTTTTAATGGGGACATGTAACAACAACAGCAATAATAACAATGTATTAGTTGTTTATTAGTAGTATACTATTTCATGACTTTTCTTTTCAGTGGCAGATGACCCTAAGAAAAAAGCACTGTAGTTGATTCAGCAATAAAACTGTAATGCTAAAAGCTCAAATTTAAAATTTTTTTCTGCTTCCAGTTACTAGGATTTCACAGTTTTCACAGGATATTACAACCTTATCACATATAAGAGCAGAAACTAATTTCCAGTTATTATTTATGTGATTATTAATATTTACCAAATATAAGACATCAATTTCTAGGAATGAGTGGGAGATTAAACCAGAGATTAACTTCTAGGCATCTGGGCCTAATATTAAGCATTTTTAGCTAAGAAAATAGTACCAGAACTTCCAGTCAGCAAGTTCTTATATAATTATGATTTTATTGCTGACTTATTCTCAAGATGTTAAGGTACATCTGCAGTGCATAAAGCTGAGTCTAGGACTGTAAAATGCTTGGGTTTTGTAAGACTTTGTGACTTTTTTTAAGGAGGTGAGACTTTTTCTACTTCTGAGACTGGGAAGGAATTTTCTGATCTTTCATCAGAGTAAATCAAATTCTTATTCCTACGGATTCCATCTTCTCATATTTTTTCACAACTCTCTTAAAAACTTTTTTAGTGTTGTTAAGATTAATACATATTCTGAGAATCTCCCCAAATCCCCCAAATCTTATTTTGCCTCCTATTTTGGTCTGGTTTTGATTTGTCTGAGGTATTTCTTCTACACAAGTTACTTGTCAGTCTGTTAAATATTCATGTGTAAACATTCACATTAAATGTTCGTATCTACAGTGGGCTGCAATTTGCTCCTTCCTTCCTTCCTTCCTTCCTTCCTTCCTTCCTTCCTTCCTTCCTTCCTTCCTTCCTTCCTTCCTTCCTTCCTTCCTTCCTTCCTTCCTTCCTTCCTTCCTTCCTTCCTTCCTTCCTTCCTTCCTTCCTTCCTTCCTTCCTTCCTTCCTTCCTTCCTTCCTTCCTTCCTTCCTTCCTTCCTTCCTTCCTTCCTTCCTTCCTTCCTTCCTTCCTTCCTTCCTTCCTTCCTTCCTTCCTTCCTTCCTTCCTTCCTTCCTTCCTTCCTTCCTTCCTTCCTTCCTTCCTTCCTTCCTTCCTTCCTTCCTTCCTTCCTTCCTTCCTTCCTTCCTTCCTTCCTTCCTTCCTTCCTTCCTTCCTTCCTTCCTTCCTTCCTTCCTTCCTTCCTTCCTTCCTTCCTTCCTTCCTTCCTTCCTTCCTTCCTTCCTTCCTTCCTTCCTTCCTTCCTTCCTTCCTTCCTTCCTTCCTTCCTTCCTTCCTTCCCCCTCCAGCAGCTGGAATACACTTTTCATGTCATTTATTTATAACAAGCGTGTTGTATTCTGGAGCTGCTGCGAAGTCTGTAAGAATATCTCCTCCCTCTTACAAAATAGTGAGGGTCTGATTCAGCATCTGTATTTAACCAAATGTCCAGTTTTTGGATCCTGAACACTTGTTAAGATACAAGGAAGGCCCATGGCCCATTCCTATAATGAAGCAGATACTGGGCTGGGTTATCACTGAGTACCCATTCTTTTGAACAATAAGAAGCATTCCCAGAAGATTTTATCTTTTGTGGTCACGTCTTCATTAATTCTACATATAGCTGATACACATCCAATGATTCATATATATGGGCTTTAGTCCTATAATAATTTCAGCCTAGATGTGGATTTACATCTAGGATTATACTTTTCAGTTGTTTTGTTCTAAATTGATACACCAACAGCAATAGAAGACAAGTTCCAAATTAGGTTTAGGTTACGCATCACAAAATGGAAAATCTTCAAACGAGTTATAATAAATCTAGTCTTATACAATGAGCATCTCATGTATTTTTCTATTGAAATGGAGGGGGAATCTGAGCCAGGTCTGTGCTTTAGACACTAACTTGACACCTGCTTCTGCAAGAAATGGGTCGTTTCCTAGAAAGACTTTTCTCATAATGCACAGCGCTTGGTATAGTAGCATCGCAAGTCAGTCTGTGTACAGGTTTAGGAGTCACTGTGTATCAGTTTTTACAGATATCTAGCTAACTTGAAATTTTCCAGACTTAGTCCTCTTACATCCAAACTTATTCAGTTTTCAGATCACCATTCAATTAATAATTTCGTTGTTGTAACACCTAATAATGAAATGTATGGAGACATTGTTTTCTGCATTAGTGTGTAACAATCTCTCATTAATTGTGTGTGTTGGAAATGCCAGAAGTTCTTTGAGGAATAAAAACCTGTAACTAATAGTGGATTATTTATTTGCTAACAGTCCTAGGAATCGAATCTGGCTCAAAGGATGCACACCAACTTAGCATAATATGTTGTTCCTTTAGAAACCTATAGAAAACAGAAACCATCAGTAGTCACAGTCCTCTTCTTTTGTCTAAGGACACAGTAGGCTTTGTGTAAAGTCAAGCTTTTGATTCCAGAGTATTTTCTTTTATGAAGACAAAATAGAGAATACAGTAGAAGTCTGTTTTTATTAGTAAGTGAAAAAACTTGGAATAAAGGGTTACTTCTGACCCTTTCTAAGCAACTGTATTTGCTCAAATATATTATTAAATTGAATCTGCCTGTATTATAATTTAGAGAATATATTCACTGTGCCAGACACAGAGCCACTGTTAACACTGCTAAGACTACAGAGCACATCCTACAGTAAGTGGCAGAAGTTTCAGAAATGAAGGCAAAATAAATGAAAATGTGCCTGCCAGTTAAAATACTGCATCTAGTTAACATAGCCTTACAAACTCTTAATTGTCACTGCATATCTAATGGTTCAGAAACAACCAGGAACTGGTGCTTTGTTCATTATACCAGACAGTGTGCTGTACAGAGACTGTACCGAAAGGCAGGCATTCATAATAATAATGCATTTTATGTACAATGTTAAATAAACATAAATACTTATGACTCACCAAATCCCCATCTGAACGGTTTTATTTCTGTATTCTAATAGCATACTGAGTACTAGTAACCAGGTGCAAAAGTTGGTCACACATTTGGGCAGTGGGACTTTCAGTGAAACTGTGAGTGCTTGCTTCAAAGAATGCCCTTTTTAAAGGCAAAATAAGACATTTTCGAGCTTTGGAAATCAACATGCCATATGTTAAATTGTGCAGCTTTATGCAGGGTAATTTACCAGACACTGCTCTGCAGACATGATCTATTGGTATTCAGTAATGTTTGAGTGAAACAACCCTTCAGCTGTTGTGGAGAATATTCTTTTGAGGGAAAAAGTTTTACTAATGTTAAATATGCTTGGACTTCTGTTACATTGTTCTTTAGTCACTCTCTATGTAACCATCCTGCTGCCAGATCAAGGTTTGCCTTGGGAGCTGGGCTACCAGTGCCGGGCTTGGGCTGGTCGGCAGGGTCTGTTGTACGGTGCTCAGCAACGCCAGCCGCTCCGAGCGAGCCCGGGGCTGCTCCAGCCTGCGGCCGGCAGGCAGAGCTGACGCTGGGCCGGTGCTGCGGGCGGAGCGGTCAGGCCGCGTGGGCTGAGTGGGGTCGGACAGGAGCGCGAAGCTACCTGGGCTGTGCATGGCGGGGGCACGGCCGAACTGCGGCTCGGGGATCAGCCCTGGCTGGGGCCTCCTCGCGGCGCTGCTCCGGAGCTTCTCCAGAGACGGCTGACGGAGGACGTCCCGTTGGCTGTGCGGAACCCTGGCCTGGGGCAGAACAAAGAGCTCACAGGGCTTGGCATTAGCGCTTCTCTCACTCAGATGTGCACCAAAAGGGCATGCCTGAGGCGTAGACCTGAACTAGGGCAGAAAATGTCTTGCTCTGCTTCCAGTTTTTCAATCTCTCTAAGCAAAAGAATGGTTTTATTTCAGAGATGGAATGCGAGGAGAATGGTGGTGACACCCACAGAAAATGTGTTGCAACAGCTTGTCATACAATAATGGCATCTAGGGACTTGTTAAAGAAACTGATTAAAATTTTACTAATTCTCCAAGCTATATAGGGATATTTTCTGGTGGTTTTCTGTCTTCTCTAGTAATTAGCCATCGTGGTTGAGTACAGCTCCCATGCTAGATTCTCATAGACCATAGGGCTAAGAGTTCCTGAAAGCTGTGCATTTAATTGTAAAGACGATTTTCCCAGAGACTTTGTGCTACTTTGTAAGACCATACTTCAGAAATTTGAGGCCCCCTTTCCCTCAGAATAAACAACTGTGGGAGTGGATATTTGTATATTCTATTTGAAAACAAAGGGTGAGAGGCAGCAGTTTGTCTTGAGTGAATCAGTATGTCTGGCTTACAATTTAAAAAAAATAAATTGTAATTTCTTAATGTTATATTTAAAAGCAGATGTATATACTTCTTTTACAGAATACTCTCATTTAATTTTTCTGGTTTTGAACTGGTCTAAGCTACAAAGCTCTTATTCAAATGCTTCTACTTCAATAGAAGGGAAAACATAATTCGTAATGCCACTTCCAGTATTCTATTTGCATCAAAAAGAAATCTTAAATTTGCAATATAAGTTTTAAATGGAAGGTTCTAAATAGGTTGTAATAGTTGATTTCTAGTAAATACTTCTTAGTATAAAAATCAATAGGAAGTAAAAGACAATTTAAAATTGTTACTTGTTTTTAGTTCTTAATGGAAAATAGTGACAAATCTATGAATTGTCTGCATTTTGGAGTAATTAATCGTGTAGGACCATGTAGAGAGCTTTTTGGATAATTAGCTAGCTGAGAAAGGCCACTTCGATGTGATACCGTTGGATAAAGATGGGGGAAACAAGCTAGAGATTGTTAAACCAGTGTCCAATCACTGACAAAGGTCATAGTGACCTTCGCTGAAACGGGAAGATGAGAGAGAAAATCGCTTGCCAGAAAATGTAGATATCCTAGGTAGAGAAGCTAGAAGAATGCAAACATAGAAACAAAATAATCATTAGAGCATAGAAGTAGGTGTGGTTGATCTAAGTGTGCTTTAACCAATAATGAGCTCAGCTTTTGCAGTATGTATAAGCTTCATTAACACCAATATAAATATGTGTGAGCTTTCAATAAACTTTGAGATTTACCATTCACGCATATTGTGTGAAGCATTTCTTCCGCCGTTCATGACAGGACCAAGAGTCCATCTTACAGAAAAATGATAATAATTATCAAAGGTCAGAGTCCATGAGATGTAAACTTTTTGTGGAATTTGAACCTTGTGCTAAAGGTTTAGTGGTATAAATTTTGTTAGTCCCAAAAATGAATTGTGAAAGGCTCTTAATAGTCTGCTTTACCCTTAACAATAAGTCATAACTTGTTCTGGAGCAAAAGGTTATCTTATTTATTTTACACCTTCCATTTGATTTCGGTACCAGACTCATTTAATTTTGTAATAGTAGTGTTGGGGGTTTTGTTGTTGTTTAATGAAAAACCAGAAGACAAGCTAGAGGACTGGGCAATCACCAACCATATGAAGTTTGACAAGGGCAAATGCCAGATTCTACACCTGGAATGGGCAACCCTGGATGTAGAGACAGACTGGGGAATGAGATGCTGGAAAGCGGTGCTGTGGAAAGCATCCTGGGATGCTGGTTGACAGAAAGTTGAAGTATGTCAGCAGTGCTCTGGAGGCAGGGGAGCCGACTGTGCCTGGGGCGCATCAGGCCCAGCACCACCAGCTGAGCCAAGGGAAGGATTGTACCACTCTTCTCCGCACCCTGTTGGCTTCACCTTGAGTATTGTGTGTTTTGGTTACCACAGTATGAGAAAGGTATTAAGCTCTTAGAGAGCATCCAAAGAAGGGCATCAGAGATGGTGAAGGGTCTTGAGGGGAAGCTGTATGAAGGCCACTGAGGTCACTTGGTCTGTTCAGCCTTGAAAAGAGGAGAGTGAAGAGAGATTTCATGGCAGTCTACAAGTTCCTCATGCTGGTAGGAGAAGGGGCAGACACTGATCTCTTGTCTCTGGTACCCAGTGACAGGACCTGAAGGAATGGCCTGAAGTAATTTTAGGGGAGGTTTAGGGTGGCTATTAGGAAAAGGTTCACAGCACCAAGCCTGACAGAGTTCAAGAAACATTTGGACAATACTCTTGGGCATGTGATATGACTCTTGGGGATGGTGCTATGTGGGATGTTGGACTTGATGATCCTTGAGGGTCCCTTCCAACTCAATACATTCTGTAATTGTGTAAAAATGATGTTCAAATTCCTATGTTTACCTGCAGGATTACAGTTCCTCTTAAAAATGGGGTCCTAATTGTAAAAGTGAATTTGCCAGTTTCTGAATGTGCTCAGCAGGCACTTCCTGATGAAGTAGAAGTGTCATACATCTGTACTACATCAGTAACAGGATAGTGCATACCAGGCAGAGAGTACCCGAGACATGAAGAACCATAAGGGGAAATAAAACAGAGGTAATTGTCTTTAAAATTTGGACTCCTGGCAATTCATTGTCTTCAAGGCACAAGTTGCATTTTTAATCTTTAAAAGGCTGTGCAGGAAGGAGGGGAGAGAAAGGATAGAACCTTATCGTAGCATTCTGAGAATTGTGTCAGTAATACTGACTGACAAATTTTGGAATTATGGAACAACTTGAGACATGTGATAGCTATGTTCATTTTATACTGCACATTTCACTAACATGTTGCATTAGGATTTTGATATCTAGCTTTCAAAAAAAGAGCCAACTCATTAAAGGCAACCATTGACCATTCTTGGTTTAATATGCAGCTATTAGAAAAGGCCTTGGTATACAGAGAAAGATGCATCTTCAAAATTATGCATTGTGGTCAAGGCTCTGATTACTGCAGTTTCAACGTGGCTTTTGTGAATTAGACACTAGTTTATTCATAAGGTTGTGAGTCTGACTGTTCTCATGCTTCCAAAGTAATTAATGCATTTGTACAAATAAAATAGTGGCATATAGATGGTGTACACAAAGTCCAGAATAATCCAGCTCTTGTTTCATCCACCTGGCATTTTTATATGTAAAAAAACATGTAAAGTTGCACTTCTTTTCCCAGCAGCAACAGTGCTGTGTTGTGATTATAAATGGTAGATGCTGAAGTTAACACCCTCCCTCTGAGATTATAAAAGTGCTATTTTAATGATTTATTGAAAAGGTCTTGGTATGGTATCTGCATGCAGCATTTTACTGCATAAGAATAACTAGAAAATGTTACAATGATATGTTATGGTATAAACCATTTGGGGTTAGAGACTCTGCTAGGAGAAAATATTGTTAACTGCCATCTGTCATTCTAGATCAGCTGGAGTAAAGCATACTAGAAACAGAAAACTGGCATTTTCTGATCCTTGGTAGAAAGCATCTGATTATTTCAAAACACTCCTTTTTCTGGGTAAAGCATTGTCAAGGCTGTATTTTAGGTGCTGTTTTTTCTAAAGCATGAGAGTGTGTTCCAAGATCAAGAGCCCTTTCTAACTGGATTAATACATCAAAGTGTGGGGAAAAGGAAATATTTAACATAACAGTTGCATCAAACATAACTAACAGGCAGAACTTGCTTTGTTCTAGAGTTCACCCAGTCTCCTGGGCCCAATCTCACTTTGAAAAAAATGTCTTGCGGAATAGTTGAGTTTGCAGAGAAGTACTCTTCCCACACATCACACCATTTCAGAAGTATCTTGGTAGCTGTGTCTTTGCTTGGATATTCCATGAAACTTGTTGCTGCATTAGCTGCAGAACAAGAATAAGAAATGGAAGCTGGGGAAAAAAAGAACAGACAATTTCAGCTCCAAAGAAGAATTTGAGGGAACAGCTAATAAGCACATTAAAATGGAAACTGTAAAGAAGCGCTGTATGTGACCCAAACTGCTGAGAATATTTTGTTTGTTGTTCAGAGAACTGTAAAAGTTCCACTAGCTATTGATGTTTTTGATCGCATGGTAGAATAGCAGTTCATTGATAATTTGCTTGTAATACATTAATGGTATACATTTTCAGTCCCCTTTCTGAGGGTAATCGTTTGACAACTGGTATGTTTCAATACCAGCCTAATAGCCTGTGCTGTCACTAATATTAGGAGAATGTTAGATGTGGGCCTTTGACATGAGATTATATCATGCTGGTCATGCTTTTTCTAATGTTAAGTGAACATGGACAGCATGTTAATTGTACAGTCACCTTCAGGAAAAAATATCGCACAATCTTTGGACTGATAGTCATTTGGGAGTACGACGTGTTGTCATTCAGTTTGTCTTGTGGCTATGTCATCATACTTTTTCAGCTACATGGCTAATTAGGAGACTGCAATGATAAGAATTTTATCCTTAGAGTTTGAATTAGTGGTTGGTTTTTGACCCACAGTAGAAAACCGGTCAGCTTTCTCCACTGAACAATCACTGACCTCAGGATTCCTGGCCAATTCTGTTTATGTTGTGCACATGCCCTGGACTTCTTGGGAAACAAAGGAGTCTGAATGATGGGTAAAACTAAATATTTCATGGTAGTTTGGTCTGCTTGAAACCGTAAACCCTTGCCTTTCACTGTGTCGGGTTTTTCACCCCCTCTTCCTTTATTCTGTCCTTTGGTAAGACTTGCAGCAATGGCACTTGGTTTGTGAGCAGTGCTGAATGCCCTCAGCTTCACGGTAAGTCAGCAACAGTCACTTTTGAAATTTGGACTGTGACTTGCACGTTGAGATCTCTGTCTTTGCAGCTTTGTAAAGAAAAGGACAGCTAAGTGATGAGGTGACTTGTTTATCTCGTCTACCACTCCTCTTCCCTCTTCACCCTTCCATTTTTTGCAAGTCATAAGTCAGTATCCGTAGCATAATGGCAGTCCAGAAACTTATACTGGCACATGAAAGATATTTCAAAGGCAGCTACCATTTAGTATGATTTATTTCACAGGAGAGGAATCATAAGTGTGTTTTTCTTATAGTTGCAATTTGTGTGTGCATGATTGTATGAAGCAAAGTGATGCAGAGTCCCCAGGCAGGTGCAAAGGAGAGTCTCTTAATTGCAAAAAGCAGGCCTTTTTAAGCAGTTAACCCATTATCAGTTACATAGTTTTCAAACGTAACAAACGTAATCCAATCAACCACTATAAATCATGATGTGAACGTGTCGTGGTTATATAAATTGTTTTTCTGCCTCCAATTCAGCTGAGTCACTTTCCCAGAGTCCTTTTTTTCTTAGCCAAAGTAGCCGGCCTGAGCCATGATTTTACAAAGGTAACAAGTCCCTTATTTTATAAGGTTTTTCCTATATGCAACATATGATATTGTAAGAAATGTTATACCTGAATCTTTCAAAGAGGAAAAAAGCCCCAGCATGCCAGTAAACCAGGTAAGGACTTACTGAAAGAGATGTTTTTGTATTAATGTCAACCTTTTGACTTATTAGACTGCTTCAACACGTGTGTCTTACAGTAATAATGTATTATTTTACATTACTAGGATTATTAGGCTGTGTCTGCATAAGGAATATTGCATGGTACTTAAAATGTACCTTAAGTTTGCCTTAAAAAATCTTCTAAGTAGAATTAAATTGACTACCACTAAACAGCAGTACATTTCAAATATTTATTTGGATTCTTTGCAAAATTAAGACTGTAAGCTTTGAAAATTTTAGGCTTTTATATATGTTCAAGAAGTTTCTGCTTCTGAAAGGGACAGATCAGTTTTGCAGGAACTTGTGTTGGGATTTGTTTATTATCCTACTGAGAACAGATCAGAAGAATCGAAATCTTAATGTAATTTTTTTAGAGAAACATAACTGGGATGAACCTCTGTCGTAGTTTAGGGCAAATTTGGAGGAGAATTTCAAAATCAGGGCCCCTCCAGTAAGCAAACCCACATAGCCCCTCCCCGCAACCGGTTCGGGAAGGATTCCTTGGAGAGGAGTGGAAAGAACCTGTTTATTTAACAAGCACGGCACCCCCCCAGCACACAAAATGAACAATACCAGATGACACCACTCTGAAAAGAGATGACAAATTCAGAAAGTCTCTCTTGGGGGGGTGGTCACTCTGTTCTCAGTCCCTCTGGCGCTGGGGCAGCTGCTGCAGGCCACAAGGTGCAAACTCTCGGTGTTTCCCAGGTCCCAGTCCGGAGCAGGTTCAAAATGGTCAGTAAAAGGAAAGGAGAAACAGTCCAGAAAGAAATTTGGACAGTTTAGCTAAACTAGCTAATGAGTAAAAGCAAGCAGAAGCGAAGCGAGCAAGAGCGAGAGAGAGCAAAGCCAAAAGCAAAAGCAGAAAAAGCAAAAGCTGCAGTCTCTGTGTCCCGCCAGGCTGATAAGAAAACTAAAACAAAACTTTCCCTCTTCAGAGCCAGTCTTAAAGGTACAGAACATAATAGCCAACATTCACAGAACACATGAATGGGGATACAAGCATCATAACGTCACCCTGGGACAACCTCTTTCAATCCTACTACACCCTGTGCATTTGTTAGCAGCCTAATTTGTTGTCTTGTGCACTTGCATCTTTGAACATTCAATTAGTACCTTGAGTACGCGGAGGCCTTACTATTGCTGAGGCCTTTTCTAGCAATATTTTGAATTACTTGAAATGACTGATGTGCTCCAGTAGAGGGGAGCAGTGCCTATGCATGCAGATCCAACGGCTTGGTAATAAAAACATTATTTTCTTAAAAAGCTGTACCTATTCTAGTCACTGGCACATGTAATTGTTGACCAAACACCAGGGAAGAAACCTGAAGAAATTAATAGTTATCAAACCAGAAATAGCATTTTATTGGAGTTGAGTAATATATTGCTGACCAGATGCATGTTAGTTAGTGTGCATTTTTGCTTAGCACTGTCTGTTCAGTGCCTTCTGTTCCTTTACTATATTGAGATTTTATGAAGCAGCCTTTCACAGAGGTGCAAACTTGAATGGGAGCACAGTAAAATAAGTCATTTGGCCTCACGCATTTCTTTTTTTTTTCCTATATGCTAAGAATGAGAGGAGGTCTTGCGAGGTACTTAACTACCAGGGTTCAGTCAACAGTTAATATTTTGCAGGAGATCAGTCTACATCTTCAGTGTTTGGTTGCCTGATACTGGTTATACTAAATATCTGATTTGGTAAACATTAGAACATTGCTGCTAAGTTCTCTAATAACAAAAGGGGATTTGACTTCGTATCACAGGCATCATTGGTTAAACATCATATGAGATTACTCTTCTTTGTCATTGCATACTATGCAGTGACAGGGCTGACTTAAAAGTGTTGTTTTTGTCGTTCCAGCTTGTAGTTCAGCTGTGTCTTGTACAGTATCACAGGAGTGCATATGCAAGTGTACACATTTTTCATTGCAAAATTCTACAATTGGTGTTTTAATTATATTCCACAGAGAATGGAAATTTCATTCTGGTCAGGATCACCACATATAGATTCTGTTCCTTTGTGGCTTCAAAGGAGAGATTGCCTCAGGCTTTCAGATTCACATACTGAGTATAATGCCTTGTACTTGTTTCACTATAAAAACATTACAGTATCAATGTAACAATGCTGAGACCTTCCAGCGTTACCTCTTCTGTATTTTGTGCTGTGCAGAAATACAAAAAGTACATACTAGTAAGAAATAATTTAGTAAATTATGACTACTTCTACAGATAGATTTCCACTTGACAAGATTGGAAATTCAGTATACAGCAGACAGTTTACATTTTAGACTTATATGACTTGAACTTTGGGGTGCTAGTCATATGTATAGAGGAGGAAAGATGTGGCCATCTGTTGCATGTAAAGACTATTTACTGTCACAGTAGTACAGGCTACAGAAATGTAGCTAAGAATGTTTTACCTTATTTTCAGTTAGCAAATCATCAGGATTTTTTTGGGGTTATATTCACTTCCATATGCAGGAAGGTGCAGGTGTTTCCCTTTCTGCGTGTGCAGTGTAGGTTAGTACAAGCTGATAAGAGTCATTCCTCTTTGTACAGACTGGCTTGGGTAGGTGGACAAGGCACTGAGTGATAACTCTCTATTCAGAGAAAGGCCTGCCTACTTTGTGAATTTCTGTTCTAGTTGGAGAAGTCCTTGACAATCACCTTTATTTTTAAATCTATTTAAATAGTATTTTTGTGTATCTCTGCTTGCTGGGGTAAGTGTGCTAGCTAGCACCACAGAAGTACACAGTTGGTGTCTCACACAGACAGCTTACTCAACCGATCCAGGTACAGTAACATGGATAGAGATGAAGAAAACTACTATGGAAAACATGGTAATTTACTTGCTTTCTTAGAACAATTCAAAATATCTGATCTAAATCTCACATATTTCAACTGTGTAATTTCAATGGACTTAAATGGGCTTGAATGCAGACTCAAATGGTTTCCTGTAATTTCTTCAATTATTAGCAATATTGTAATTTTTTCCTGGATGTCATTTGCTAGTTTATTTAAATTGCACATCAAAGGTAAGTTTTGCACGTGTGTATGGTCGATTTTTACTTTAGGTAAGTAATTTAGAGTTGCTCTTTAAAATTATTACAGTGATAAAGTGTAACAATTAACTTAATATGCTATTTTGGAGTCAGAATTTGTAAATACCTTGTCAGGTATTTCTGGTAATGATATTTTACTTCAACATACACAAGTTTCGTATTATAAGGCAGCCTGTAAAATAGATCTGTCTCCTCTGCAAAGAAAAAAATATGATACCAGTTTTTAATCTTAGCGAAAGGTGTAAGTCCCCCCTCACCACTGCTTTCTTCCTTATGCCTACCAAACTCCTAAAGCTTGGAATTTGCTTTCTAAATATATTTGGGCTTTTATAGCTGGGGAAGTGGTTTGCTTTTACCAGGAGCAATGTAGATACTAGAAACATGAATAATTCCCACCTCACCCCCCCAAAACATCTTCTGAATTTTTAAAGAATATTAGTAATAAAGTAGAGAATTTGAATTCAATTTAGAATTACGCCAGAAAAATTAGATTAAACAAATGGCATTTTTCTTTTTTTTCTGTTCCATGAAACTGATCACAGTTGTGATCAGCTGTAACAAGAGCTCCAGAGATCCAGACTAATTCTGACAGTGAATTCAAGTGTATTTTGAACTTAGAATGTTGTTGCTGTTTCTCCCCATATTCTGTAATGAATTTATACCAAGAGCTCAGTGACAGAGGAGGTAGTTTGAGCCATGTTGCCCTACACTGTGCCACCATAAGCATACAGACTGCTGGTGTGAGGAACAGTTCTTGGAAGGAACTTGCAGTACTGCAATAATTTTATAGCTGTTAGTGGCTGTTAATTCTATTTCTTAGCATCTGTCTTCTGGCTTGTTGGAGATGAAAGTCTCCATTTGAATTAGATCTCCCTTCCTGTAGTGCTTTGTTTTTATCCTCTTATATATTAGATCCATTTGGCTCTCTGTGTGCTGAGATGTTACATTTTCCTGTTCTCAAGTGATATTTGTATAATCCTTTCTTAAAAACTTACTGTGATGAAAATTCCAGTGTGTGTTTCAGTATATGACTGCGTCCTGAAAGATTTCCTAATGCCTAATCTAAACCATCCTTGCTGCAACTGAGGTTAGCTTATCTAACTGGTAGAGGAAACAGAACTACTGATCATTGTAAATTTTGCATGGTGATTGAAGACTGTTATTTTGTGCTCCTTTGCTTAATCACAGGCATTGAAGTTGCATTCATTTACTGCTTTCTGTAAACCTCGTAGTATCTTCTTTCTAATAAGTCCCACTACTCTCTCTAATTTGTATCTTCTGAAATTCTAGTGCCATGATCTAGAAATAGTTATTCATTTGAGGCCTCACATGTCCCCAAGCACAAGGAATAGTGACTTTTTCAATCATGCTCATCTTGAAAGAGTGGTGCTTTTTTTGCAGACATTGCTTGACTGACTCATTCTCTCTTTGTAGTGTGCTGTAATCCTTTAGGATTCTCCTCAACAGTGTTTTTGAAATCAATTGTTCCTTATGGATTCCTGAATAGAGTTTGTCTTTACAACTTTTGTTACTTTACAAAATTCACTTTGAAGTGTTGTTTATAAAAATCCTTTTTGATAAATACCTCTGTCTCCAGAACACTTGTCACCTGCACAGTTTCAAAATGTTCATTCTACTTAATTGTTCTAATTTTTAAGGAGAACATTGAATAACTTTGGAGACTAGGCTCCTCCAGTACTGGGACTGAGCTAACTACTAAAATTCAAGAGTGAGAACTTGGAGTCTTTAGGGGTGACTCAATAAAAATGTTTGCCCATAAAAGCAAGTAGACTGTTAGAATTGTTAGGAATGGACTGAAGTCAGATAGAAAGAGTCATCATGGGATTATATAAATCACGTCCAATGTTCGTGGTGAATATCCTGTGCCATTCTGGCCCCTCCTTTTCTAGTGATCTGTAGTAGTGCTGTAAAGGGTAAGAAAAGGAATATAAGCGTGACCAAAACTATGAAATGGCTTATGTACAAGAAACATTTGAGCAGACCAGGACATTTGAGTGTAATAATTTGTAACATTTTTGTTAGCATAACATGCTGCCGTGTTACACAGTACAGTAATAAACTGGTTGATTGCAAGCTTAAAACAGATAAAATAAATGTTTGATTGACTTGTAGGAGTCTGTGATGTAGAGCATTGCAGATTGTTAAAGTATATGCAAGGTAAATAGAGATTCCTTGAATCTCAATTTTTCAATGAACGAAAAAGAAATTCACTCAGAGCTATTAAATGCAAAGTCAGTACTTTTAGTTAAGAAAAATGCAGTTGGAAGTCTCTGTAATATCAGTGTTGGGTAAATACTACAGTATTTGCCTTGGTGTTGCATTCCTCCTCAGAGATGGCCCCTTATAACATTCAGGGTGGGGATTCGGTGGATTTTTTTGAGTGATCTGGTGTGGCTGTTCTTATGTGCTCAACAGGTCCTGTAAGAGCAAAGAACAGAAGTTCAGCTTCAGCGTGCCTTAAAGCCAGAACGTGTCTATGGGGCGTAATGTTACGTATGGTTTTGTTCTGGTGGTGAATTATTTTGTAGTAGAAATATTTGTTTTGTAGGAATTTCTGTTAAAAATTGTTCGTTCAATATACAGGTGTTGGCCCAACATTAGGTATTGTGTATGGTACATTTGCTTTCCTGACCATGCATCACAGCATAGCTTATTCCACTCCCCAGCATTGCTGTCATACATCACTTCTCTAAAGTTTTAATTTTTTTGGTCTCTTCTGTATTAAGATATTTTTGTTTCAGGAGCTTGCTAAGGTGGATCTGAGTACCTCAGATGAAGGGCAAATAGGATTTTATTAACTGCTGTGTTTATTGTACTGGTGTGTGTGTGTTTTGATAAGGTTTTTCTGATACAAACCAAGAACAAATATAGTGTCATGTAGTTAATAAGCAAATTCCACTTTTGAGAAGTTGCTGACTTGTTCTCTAATTAACAAAAATAAATATTTTTCTTTGGGGCCCAGGGGAGGAAATTTAGGCTGGTAGCACCATGTAATACCAGGGATATTCAGAGGAAGAAATCCTTAAGAAAACAGTGAAAAAGCACTCCGAAGCAGTAATTTGTGTTGTAGCTTTGACATTTGAATGAAGGAGTAATTTCTCATTGCACAGAATTTTGTTCAGTAAATCTTCACAATCACTGAACTTTGTAAGGAAAAAGTCCCCTAAAGCTGAATAGCTAGCTTCAAAAGGAAAAATCCAAATTCTGGTCTGCTGAATGAAAAGCTGCTTGTTTCTCTTCATACAGTAGCCCAATCTTGAAAATTTTGATTTGACTGTAATTTTTTATTACTCTTTACCAAGTGAGATCGTACTTTAATTTCTCTTATTCAGGTCCCCATGGGAAGCACCGGTTGGTGGGTTAGTATTTGGTGGGTGTTTAATATAGGGGTTTTTTTATGTGTTGAGTGAATCAACTGGAACTGTGCTAACCAGGATAGCCACATGAAAAACAGATTGCCCATGGACACTGTGGATGCCCCAACCCTTGCAGTGTTCAAGGGCAGGTTGGATGGGGCTCTGAGCAACCTGGTCTAGGAGGAGGTGTCCCTGCCCATGGCAGGAGGTGTTGGGACTAGATTATATTTAAGGTCTCTTGTAACCCTTTAACATTCTGTGATTCTGGAGAAAAATCAGAAGCTCTTAGCCTGTAACTGGAGAGAGGTGGGTTCATTCACTCGCTGTCAGACACACTTAGCATGTGACTGGGAGGCATAATCCTTGTCTCTCAAACACATTGGGAGCCTATGCATAGGCATAGTGATAGGATGTACATTAAAGGTAACTTATTACATGGTAAATGTGAGGCCCTCAATATTTTTAAGTTGGAAGAAAAAAAAGCTTTAATCTCATATACAAAACCTAGGTAATTTTATTGGTGAATTACTGGTATTGCCCATATGAAATGATTTTAAGAAAAATGATTAAATATTAATATATGGAAGATGCTCTTCAAAGGCTGGTGTTAACATCCCCCTCTGGACAGATTTTATTTTAAATAACAACATGCTTTTATACTGTTTTATTTTAAATGCAGGTGAACCAAGGAAATTTGACCCGAAGTTCAGAGGACCTATTCACAACAGGTAAATATCATAACTCACTCTGTTAAATTCTTTTGGTGAACACGAGTTAAAAATTTTTTTAGCAAAACTTGTGAATTTGATTCTGCAAGTCTTCTAAATCCAGACCACCATCTTTACTACCCTTGAGGATGGATGATTACTAGAGAGTATTAAGCTGTGTGCTCTTAAGTCCTTTTAGTTTGAATGCCAAGTCTGTGTGCCTTGCACTGGCTAGTATCTGCCATCTAACATGTGTAGTAGTTCTGATACACCTCGTTGTGACAGAGCCACCTAACAGAACAATCTGGCTTGACTTCACTTAGTTTTATGAAATGCACGTGAAAGCATGTTACCACTTAGAAGGTTCATTAGTTTACGAGCAGAGTGAAATTGCACAGAAAGCATCTAAGGAAATCATGGAATCATTAAGGTTGAAAAATACCTCCAAGATCATCAAGTCCAACTTTTAATCATGGGCAATTTTTCAGTGTTTTTCCAGATGTAGAGAGCTAAGTTCTAAACTAGCATTTAGTGCTGTTACTGAGGAGAACAAATTAGAGAACCACAAGTTACTTCAGTTTTACCATCCTCAGGAGAAAATTTATGACAGAGAAGCATACTACAGACTTGTCATACTATCATTTGAACACAAACACGCTATCCTTGTCTATGCAGGATGTAGTTCTTCCTCTCTGAAAGCTAATAATTTTAGAAATAAATAGAAATACTTGTTTAGGGAGTTCATCCTGATTTGTGAAGTATCTTTATGTTATTGCCCGTGTATCAAGCCAAGCTTGAGTGGTGTCAGAACTGCTTCTGAATGGTGGATGGGGAAATGAGAAGCATTGTTTTAGAATTGCTTCTTCAATTTTGAGCAGTTGTCCTACCTTAGGTTACTATCATGTTGATCCTGTACCACCTCGACCTCACCAAAAATTTATTTCAGTGAGATTATAAAGCTGTTCCTCTCTGAAGAAGTGTCCACACTTGCAAGCACATTTCAAGTTCTCCAGTTGTTTAAAAAATATGTTCCCTTTATCTCTTTTATGTTAAAAATGTTTCTCTGTAAGAGGAAACATGGATTGGAAAACAGAAAGAATGTCAGATTCTAAAAATGAATTCTGAGGCAGATGTCCTGTAGTATATCTTGCCACTTATATCATCACTTGTATGGTAAGTGATCTCATGGGTCCAGTGTTGTAAGGTATTACTTGTTTCAACAGTATTTAAATCTGTTCTTCAATATGTTCCATTGTCTACAGCAAAAAAAGCATACACATTTATTTGCTGGTCTTGCTGCAAAAACAGGACTTTACACCTCAAACGTGAGTTTGTGACTAAAATTTCTTCAAAGTGCTCATGCAGATATCTTACTCACATGTAAAAATACCATATGACAATCAGTGGTTTTGAGGGGTCATATTAAAGACCTTATTTTTAAAAAGTGTTTCTTGCCCCTAGGCACTGCACAGATATTATTTGCTGTGTGATCTTCATAGTTGTCATTCTGGGTTACATTGCATTAGGAGTTGTGGGTAAGTAAATAGAGGTATAGTAATGCCTTTTCATATAGATGGGAAGCAGCTTTGTGAATGTTGGAATTTTTTATTGAAATGTCCCTTTTGCTAATATTAGTGCAAAGCTTTCCAATCAATAAGTGATGCCTTTCACAGAAGCAAGTAATGAATTAACATTCAGTATCTATTGTAATTCACAGAAACACAGACTGGGTGAGACTGTAAGGGACCACAGTGGGTCATCTGGTCCAACATCCTTGCTCAGAAGGGTCATCTCAGAGCATATGGTGCAGGATTGTGTCCAGATGGTTCTGGAATATCCCCTGTGAAGGAGACTCCACACCCTGTTTGGGCAATCTGTTCAAGTGCACAATCACTGCACAGGGAAGAAGTTCTTCCTCATGTTCAGATGGAACTTCCTGGGCTCAGTCCCTGCCCATTTCTCTGGTGCCATTGCTGGGCCCCGGAGCAGAGCCTGGTTCATGCTCTGCCCCCTCCCTGCAGATGCTGACAGACAGGACTGAGGGCCCCTCTCAGCTGGGGCTCCTCTCTAGGCTGAACAGCCCCAGATCGCTCAGCCTTTCCTGGGCACAGAGATGCTCCAGGCCCTTGCTCAGCTCTGCAGCCTCTGCTGACCCCGCTCCAGGAGCTCCATGTTCCTCTTGTCCCGATGAGCCCAGAGCAAGCACTCCAGAGGTGCTTCACAGGACTAAGCAGAGAGGCAGGATCCCTCCCTGACCTGCTGGAAATGCTCTTCCTGAAGCACCGCAGGATCTCATCACCCTCTTGGCCCTGAGGTTAAACTGCTGGCTCAGAGAAAGCTTGTTGTCCCCCAGGGCCCCAAGGTCTTTCTCTGAAGAGCTGCTTTTCTGCAGATAATTAGGGAGAAGTTCAAAGCCATGTGTTTACTGATAAAAAACTCACTCAAAATTAGGTGTGTTTAAAAAAATGACACGGTTTGGAAAGTTTGCAATCATAAAGTAACTGTGATGGAAAATTTCAGGTAGCAGAAGCTAGAGAAAAACAATTTGGGTTGAGAGGAGCCCTGAGGAGAAGGAATTGGCAATGCGGATTGATAAGGCTTGGGCATGAGCCAGCCATGTACACTTGCAGCCCAGAAAGCCAAATGTATCCTGGGCTGTGTTGAAAGAAGTGTGGTCAGCAGGTCAAAGGAGGGGATTCTGCCGCTCTTGTCAGACCCCATCTGCACTCCTGCATCTGGCTCTGGAGCCCCCAGCACAGGAAGGACATTGGCATAGTGCAGTGAGTTCAGAGGAGGAGTGCTCTGAGGACTGGAGCACCTCTGCTATGGAGGCAGGCTGAGAAGTTGGGGTTGTTCAGTGTGGAGAAGGGAAGGCTCTGAGAGACCTTAGAGCTCCTTCCAGTGCCTAAATGGTCTCCAAGAGAGCTGGAGAGGGACTTTGCACAAGGACAGGAGTGACAGGGCACAGAGAAATGGCTTGTAAACTAACAGAAGGCAGAGTTGGGTTAGAGATTAGGAAGAAATTTTTCCCTGTGAGGGTGGTGAGGTCCTGGCCCTGGTTGCCCAGAGAAGCTGTGGCTGCCCCATCTCTGGAAGTGTTCAAGGTCAGGCTAGAAGGGACTTGGAGCATTGGATTGCTTTCTTACAGTTTAATCCATATCTTAGTAGAACTTACTGTGCTTTGCGTTTTAATATTTCATTAGGAAATCTACAAATCAGTACTCTTCAGTGTTGATCTACAAAGTATAAAATGGTACTTCAGAAGTGATACATTTTCATACTAGCTAATTTTAATCATTAACTATGAACACTTGACTAGTATCTTAAGAGGTATTGTGTATTTTGCAGCTTGGGTGCACGGGGACCCCAGGAAGGTGATTTATCCAACTGACAGCTATGGGCAGTTCTGTGGTCAGAGAGATACCCTCAATGAGTGAGTACTAAATCCATTCATATACCTTTTTTAGTCATGCACTGTGAATAAGATGTGAGGTTTCAAGTCTCTGTCAAAGAGACAGTGACACTCTTTCTGTATTTATTCCAAATGAAGCTCAGAAATGTATTAGTTTCCCAGTGCAAATCCAGATCCAAATTATTACTATAAGGCAGTTGTTTGTGTCATTTAGATAATATTTTTGTAATGTATCAATATAACTTAAAGATTGTGTCAGCAGTTGCATAGAAGGTGACTAGCTGGCACAGCTTCTAACTGCCAAAGTTTGGGTAATTCATAACCTATTGTGTAATTCTTCATCCACCTTGGGATAAGAGAAGTCTTAAGGCATTTTAGCCTGGTCTATAGTTTTTGTCAATATGCACCAAATAACATTAAAGTATGTTCTGAAAGGCTCCTGTTTTTTTTTCCTGTGCCAGGAGAAAGGAGACTGAGTAGTCTGGGAGACAAACAGCTGTAACTACATCCTCCTTGGAAAACAGGAGGAAAATAGAGCTAAATGGCTCTATTTACTTCTCCCTGTTTTTGTCATTTTAGATTTTGAATTGTAAGAGTTAAATTAGTTAGTTGATACCAACAGAGTAATTACACATGAAAATGGTTGCTCAGGGAGGAAAGATGTTGCATCTATGTTTTCTTTGAAAATCTAAATGGTTTATGAAACAGAATTTTAAAAGGGTTTGCTTCTTCACCCACTGTTTTCCTTTCAAAAGGTAAGTTTTAGGCATGCTTTATGCCTTTGTCACTGTCAAGAAGCTGAATGCTATGCTAGCGTTTGATAACAATTCTTTGCTGCTTCTTTCTTTCTCCATTTAGTTTTCTGTGGAAAAAAATTTGGAAGCCACTGTCCAAAGGGCAGTTCAGAAGGGGAGGAGCAGGAAATAGAGACTGGAACAGAAGTTGAGCTAGGCCTATATATCCTCTCAAGTTTTTTTTACAGGGGAAACAGGCTAGTGAAAGAAAACCTGTTCCACACTCAAGACTATTCTTCATAGCAATTGTTGGAGAGTCAAACTTCCTGAAGAGGAAAAGCAAGGAGGAAAAAGTTGTAGTGGCGTATGTGTTCCCCTCACTGCAACACTTCTCTGCTCCCTACCATGCTGCCAATTTGTCCTTGTCCCCTCTGTCGCCAATAGGAAGTAGAGGACAAATGACTTTGGGAGTCTCAGACACACAGCTTCAATATCCTGTGTGATGTGGAGCCAGGTGTTTCTCTCTGACTTTTACCATTCACTCCCATTCCATCTTTCTGTTTGTTACTTGAGTCTTCCCTTTAGTTATTTTTTACACTGTGATTTTCGGCTTGTATTTACAAATGACCCTCCCTATATAGGATTGCTGGAAAATAATACAGCTACTGAAACTGCATTTTGGCATATATTTGGTACATTGAGGAGATTCTTATAAAAATAAAGATCAGAAGACACATAATGCAACCTACCAGAAAAGCAAGAGTGTTTATGGCAGTAGGCCAGGATACTCCTCTGAAAGAATCCCTCTAGTCCCCGGAATGGGGCTGAGGATATGCTTGTGAGGCTTTTGTCAATACCACTGTTTTTCAGATCCTCTGAAAGTAAGCAGTGTGAAAGACTAACCCAGAGCTGTGGTATTCTGAAGTCTCCAAGGGTTTAGTCTGAGACATTTTTCTTGGAAAGTAATCACAATCTTTGTGTTTTGAATCTTGTCCTTGTAACAAGTATTTTCAGTAATCTCACTGAGGAATGGAAAAGGCAAGTTAGAAACAAAGCCAACATTCACAGCTTGTGCAAAAACCCATTTGAACTCCAGTGAATGCCATGGAGTCAAATAAATTATTTTTGTATCATCATGAAAGTCTCTGTTTGACCTCCTCATGTCTTCCTGTAGTCTATCCATTAGTTGATGTGTAATCTCTGAACTCATTTTGCATTATACAGAGCATAATGTACTAATGGAATACAACACAGTTTCATTATACAGAATACAGATCTAATTCTCAGTGTGTGTTTTCATGTGTTATGTATGTATTTAAACTTTCTTTTCTGTTGTCAATACCAGCAAGTGGGCTAAGAAAAAAAAAAGAATTCATTAATGGTTTTGAGCAGCTCACAGATCATAAATACCATCAAGAAACTATTGAAGAATGATGGCATTTCAGTCCAAAATTGTATTCTACTAATTTAAAGAAAGAGCAACTAGTGGTGGTGAATTAGTTTTGCCAGAATGTGTCTTTTCTTAAACAGTGCATAGTAGAATGAATATACCTCAGTGAAAACAAGTTAACCTTGTAAAAAATGTCAGGCAGTTGAGTTAATCCTAGTCTTAAATGGAGTTTGAATGTGCAGTGGTGCTAAATAGTGTCTTTGATGGTATAGCCCTATTTAGCAATTGGTGGGAGTCACGTGCTGGTGGGAAAACAGAGGATATGTCCCAGGCTGGGGGATACAATGAGATGTAGAAGCAGGACTGATGTTGAACCAGGACAGATAGAAGAGAGGCAGCCTTGTTAGCCCAAGCACCCTTCATTGTTAATACTGCCATCCTGCTCACAAGACAGAGCTCCCACTGTGCTGCAATGCCATGGTGAAGGTCAGTGGGAGCTCAAACGCTGCTTTGTGGAGTCTCTTGCACATCACAGAAGCATAGAATAGCCTGAGTTGGAAGGGACTTCAAAGCTCATCTCATTCCAACCCTCATTCCGTGGCCAGGGACACCTTCCACTAGACCAGGTTGCCCTTGTTCAGCCTGTCCTTGAAGACTTGCAGGGATGGGGCAGCCACAGCTGCTCTGGGCAACCTGTGTCACGGCCTCACCACCCTCACAGCTAAGAATTTCTTCCCAATATTCCATATGAACCTACTCTCTGTCAGTGGGAAGCATCCCCTGTTGCCCTATCTCTCCAGGCCCTTGTAAGTAGCAACTCCATTACTTTTTGTAGGCTCCCTTCAGGTTAAATGTTTTGTAGGCTCCCTTCAGGGAAAGCCACAGTTAGGACACCCCTGAAGCCTTCTCTTCTCCAGGCTGCACAATCCCCATTCTCTCAGCCATTCCTCATGGAAGAAGTGCTCCATCTCTCTGATCAGCTTGGTGGCCCTTCATAGTCCATAGGGGAGCATATGCACCATTTCTTGGGGTGCATATGCAGGGGCACTGCATAACCCTGACTAACTGGCTTTGAAGTTTTGTTTAAAAAGGGCAGGTCTACTGCCATATTATCTTCACTAGAGCTATCTGATAATTTTCTGACGTAGCGAAGTCTAACATGACATTTTGCTGTCTTCAAAACCCAAGTCTTAAAATCAAGAGATCTTGGGGTCCTAAGTTTCCAACAAATCCAGACTTAAGTGACAGCTGCCACAAGGCTCCAAGTTCCAGTTGATGTCAAATATGTGGGACTGACAGAGTGACCCTTATTTATATCAAGGGGGATCTTGTCAGTGTTATTAGTAGATGATATTATATTCTGTTTTCTGGACAAGTGCTTTTGGTTTCCAACCATAAAAAGCTTCTGATTGATTTTGGTGCCACCTTCTGATCAACAAAAATTAGGCAGCTTTTACAGTGAAGCATTTGCTGATGGTGAGTTTGCATGCATTTCATACACAGGATGTTGGTGGCGCAGAGACTATGATGTTTTTGCAGGGTTATTCTACAAACTTCACCCTCTCGAGGCAGGACTACAGCTACACAGATTGTTTCAGCTTAAAATCATGCTGCAGATAAAAACGTGTCAAAATTATCATTCTTTAGAGCAAATATTTCTGGTTTCATAGATGTCTTGATGTGAAACATTCAAGGCCTACTTGGGATTTTTTTTGTCTTGTATTTTCAATATGGATGTTCACAGTAATAGAACTTAAATATCAATGTATACTACAAATTTTGGAATGGTAGGATGTATAAGCACCTATATTTATGATGATTATTATTATCTTATATCCATTTCCGTAGGAACAAGACCATTTTGTTTTACTTCAACATTCTGAAATGTGCCAGCCCCGTAGTGTTAATAAACCTACAGTGCCCTACAACACAGGTGAGTGAAAACGTAGAGATAAAATATTTTCCCTGCATCTTAGTCATGGTGCTTAAAAATGAGACATGTATTTGTTTGGATTTAAAAATTGATGTTCATTTCCCTCAAAATACAACATGGTTGTTTTATAAATTACTTGTAGCAAGCACACTCTCTGTAGTGTGTGACGGTCAGAAAAATGAAGTGGATATGCACAAGATTGTATATTTTGGATAAGAGTAGACAAAAAAAGTCAGCTGACTTGAACGCAACAATTTTTTTATTTATGAATTCATCGCAGGCAGCTATCCAGTAGTATTCAGTGAATGCAGAAAATATTGATTTATACCTAAGGTTTTCAGAGCTGAACATGTTCAAGAAACTGTGCATATTGCCATTGACAGGATTATCTGGATGTTATTAGAGCCTACGGCTCTTTCAAAAGTGAAGATTTTGAAAGCTTATTCTTGCCTTATGTCACAATTTGTACTCTGTTGTGCTGTGGCTCCTCATGAAGTTGTGAAATAAACCTCGTCACTGCATTTGTGTGGGTTAAGATTAACCTCCTGATCTTTCTTGCAAGACAATTTTCCTGATCATAATACATGAAAATCTCCAAAAAGAAAGAGCAAGATCCCTCTTAACATTGGCTAGTTGCTGTCAGAATGAAAACTTGCTCCATCAGCTGCAGATTTGCTTCAGGAATCCCCCATCTGTCCACATGCAGACATTGACACTGTTGCCCTGCAGTCTTAAGACTCTTTTACTAGAACAGTTCAGTCTGTTCAGAAATATGAGGTCATTATGTGGGATTTGACTGGTGCTGTGGTCAGGTTGGCAATGGCCATGAATCAAATTGGGTGAAATACTTGTTAAAGGAGAGTTTTTGGGAGCAGAGTAGTTACTTTGTTCATTTTCAAATATGCAACATCTCCAAACCTAAGAATGCTGTTTTTGAATGCTGTTTGTTACTGCAGATGGTTAAATGACTGGTCATTTCTAAAAATGCTGAAGAAATTTGTTTTGCTCATTCCTCTTTTGAACTGCAAACAGGGTCCTTCATTCCTGACCTATACATATAAATATCAAGAGGAAGAACCCCCAAGAACTAACATGAGAGGAGCTTCAGTTCTTGAATAAGGCTGGATTTGAAAACAGTTAATACAGTCCATTGGATCCATAGACAGCACATTTCACTGCCTGTTTCATAGATAGCAAGCAGTTTATAGTAAAGTGTGTACTTGTTAGTCGCCTGCTGTCCCAGCAAGGACAAAACTCTTCTTTCTTTGTTCCTTGGCCTGTGGGTAGCCCATAGGACTGAAATACTCTTATAGAAAGACCCTCTTGTGGTATCTGCTGTGTTCTAAGGGTTAGTACAAGACCTCTTCCCAAAATTCTTTTTGGTGAATTACTTATGATGGAATGCCCTTGACATGAAAGACAGTTTTGGTGCATGATGTCTCTCTGGCGCTTGGACAGCAGAGCTTTGCAAAGGGTGTTTGGATAGCATAGCTTTGGAAACAAACTGCCTTTTAGAAAAGGCTGAAACTTGCTGTAAAGATGGAATTCAAACCACCTCACAGTCTTAATGCTGAGGAGTCAGAATGTCTGTCCTTAGTGTGATTCCAGGGACCAGCAGAACCTTAAGAATCTGTTTATCGGGGCAGCCACTTTTCCATATCCTAAATCTAAATCACAACTTCTCAATGGATGCATTCAATAAACCCCAGTCCTCACCTGATTTCTCACATAAATCCAGCTTGTAATGGCTATACCTTGTGTCATGTGAGCATCATTCTTGTCATAGGCATCCCCTGGCTTTGTAAGTCCTTTCTTAGTCTACAGTTAAAAGTCACTTTTGAGTGATTTACACCTAACTTGACAATATTTGTATAGATGTAGTTGACTGAAGAGGTTGTGTAGAAGGATGGAATAACAGTACCCGAGACTTTGGATTTAGTGAGACTTTCTTTAAATAAAGTTCTCCTTATACATGTAGTAGGAAAAAATTGTATGTATCCTGTGGAAATAGCTGTCACACCCCCTTGCTCTTATCTACTGCTGATGATAGATATAAAGGAGGACTTGAGAGGTTTTTTCTTGCTGCCCAGAAAAATAATACTCTTTTCAACAGACTGAAAGCTCTTCTTGCCTATGAGAATGTGTAAAACCTAAGAAGATACAGAGAGGGGCTTGATATGCCAGATATGAGGAGAACACACTTTGAAAGTGTTTTCTATCAAAGAATTCTAGTAGTATTCATTTAGGGAATCAAAAGGAGAACATATCTTTTCTAAATCCAGCTGTAAACATTAATGAAGGCAGTGTCATTTTTCTTGCTTTTTCATTACACCGACTTTCCTTACCCTTCTCTACCCAGAGTGTGTCTTTACTTATTTTTTCTTTTCTTGCAGCTTTGTGTCTCAAAGTGCCCAGACAGGTTTGCAACCTACATTGATGTTCAGGCTTCCTACAGATATAGACCAGATCAGTGGAATTACTTCAGACAGTTCTGCAAACCTGGTTTTAACAATCCTCGCAAGGTGTGTATGTATCTGTAGATGATAAAGTACATTTTTTCTTCAAGCAGTATTTAATTTGCATGATTTTACTGAGCTGCATCAAAGATTTGAATTATTCTGATTTCAACATATAAGGAGATGTCCCATTTAGGTGATTTGACAGTTGTTTAATCCAGGCTGAAGGTCTTGAATGCACACTAAACCTCCACTCTTCAAATGATTCCTGTTAGCTTAAAAGACTACCTGCAGCTACTCATTCAGTTGCAGTCCTGTGGCAAGCAGTATCCTTTAGTACTTAAGTACCCCACAGCAGTAGAGTGTCTCAAACCAATCCTTAAGTCTCCTAAGTCATCTATAGCTACTTGGAAAGTTAGCTAAGAAAATTAATCTATCCTTCATATAACTGATTTTGTACTCAAATGTACTGCGTTACTTTTCCCATCTTTAAAATGTCTTGCAATTCAGCTATATTAATTGGATTAAAATCTTACTTTTCTTTAAGAGAAAAGATAAAGCGTAGGCAAGGAACAATTGTCTAGTCAGTTCTGGCTTAGATGCTGATCCAAAAGTCTTTTCTTTTATGTCACTAGAAAAGAAAAGAACAGTCTTTTCCCAAATCACAATGACAGTTTGGATTCTCACTTAGGTATAAATGTATCTTGCAGCTCCACCAGTGAAATTTGGAGAGGAGGCTACAAAGCCCAGTTTGGGGCATTCCTTCAGACTGGGTGAAAAACAAACATGATGTTGTACTTTTATTCAGCATTCCTATTTTTCCCCTTTTTAGTCTATTGCTCAAGTCCTACGTGATGAAGATTGTCCTTCGATGATCATTCCAAGCAGGCCTTGTGAGTGATTCTACTTCTTATACACATCTTAGCAGATTGTGAGCATTCATATTAATGCACAACTCCAGTCTGAAATGTGTTTTGCGGCAACATCACTAGGAGCTGTTTGTTATCTGACATTCACATTAATTCCGTTTTAAAGCATAAATCAATTCAATTTGAAAATACAAATATTTATTAATATTTTTTCTAACAGTCGTCTGGGAATATTCAGTGTGTGATCAGGTCAAGCTGAGCTCTTTCTTGCTCTTAAATCATCACTGATAGCAAAAGCTCTTCAACTGAAATTGTGCCTTCCAAAACAAGAGATGCCATTGGCATAAAGAAAATGCTACAAATGTTGGAAGGATCATATGGCCAGGTGTTGAAGTTCAAACGATACTTCAGCCCAGTTACAATGCAGCTCTCCTTTCAGTGCAATGCTGGCTATGCAGGACATACGGAGGAATTCCGGAGCAAAAAAGTTCACTATGGTCAGCAAGTGTTTCTGAGTAGATAACCACTGATCTCAGAGCTCATCTCAGCTGCACAAGTGTAGTATTGACCCAGAATCTTACAGAAGAAGAAATTGCTGTTTATTTTTGCCATACTTTAAAGTAGGGGTCATGTAAACCAGGAGTATGTCATTAAAAGGAGAAGATATGGATTAAATTTTTAAAACATAGTCTGAATTTGTATGAAAACTGAAGTACTGACCCAAAAGACATAAAATAATTTACAAAGAAGCTCTTATATTCTTTTAGACTACATCAATGAGCAAAGATTACAGTGGGCGGAAAAGATATGCTAAGATATGTTGCTTAATCATTTATTCAGAATAATTGCTGGGGAAGATAGATCAGACTGAATATTGAGCCCTGGCATCACTATTTGTTGGAATCTGGTAAGGAAAGCACTGAATGGTTATGTGAAGTACACCTCTGAAGGAGGACTCACCTGCTCTTCTCTTTGGAATGAAACCAAGGATGTTTTGCAGCAAAGAACAGGGCAAAGTAAATGAGTATGCAAACACCTCCTTTTCTCGCTTTTTTATAATCTCCTCTTCCCTCTCTCTAACCAGTTGTTTCTGTCTTTTTTCCATTGCTTCATCTCCAAGAATATCTAGTGATAGTGGCTGGTACTGGAGCTCATCTGGCATATAAGGAAAACAACACTTGCTGTTATATATTGGTTTGGGGCTAATATGATTCATGATCAGTCAAGTTGAATCTGTCCTTGGGGGCTGGTCTGATTATTACCATTAAATGGCATATTTGAGAAGCTGCAGTTTTTATAAGCTGCCCAGATACTGACAGAGAGTAAGTTCCACATTACAAATTCTTAAACTCCTATGTATAGTACTGTTGTTATTTGGTAGGACCTAGAATCTCCAGTTGAAATCTATGATCCAACCCTGCCTGAGCTTAGATAAAAAGCCTCTGAGCATAAAAATCATAATCTTGAATGCAATGGCTCTTCCAAGATTTGTCAAAGTCAACATATTGCTATATAATCAGTTGAAAAACAATTGACTGTGAATCTGAAGTTATTTAAATATGTTGCAAAACACACATGATAAAAGCAGAGCTTGACATGAGATGTAATATGCAGGCTTTGTTTTGATATTTTGAATAGTTCTGAAGAGATGCTTCCCAGACTTCTCCACGAAGAATGGTGTGTTGACCGTGGCAAATCAGACTACATTCAAAGATGGAAGAGGGAAAACAAGAAATGTAACTGATCTCAGGGAAGCTGCAAAGTAGGTTTTACCCTTCTTCAGTGTTTGTTGGATTCTGAGATTGCACAATAATTTAATAATTTTAAAAAATCAGAATCTTGTAGCAAATGACTGAGGGTACCCAAGCTAGACTCGGTAGCAAATGGTTTCTCTATGCCTGAGCACTTCCAAAGTTCCATTAAGGAAATCCAGTACTGTGGTGTGCAGAAAGGAGCAAAGAGTGCAAAAAGCCTAAGTCTGATGGTCTCAGTCATTTTTTGAAATAATTCTTACTTTTTCTAGCAAAAATAAGTTTTGCAAGGAAAATTACCTGAGGTTCAAAATGCAATCCTCGTGCTGCAGGACTCAGGCCAGCCAGGAATGGCCTTGGCTATGCTGTTCTGTAATGACCTTTCCACTACCATGGGCTGGCCTAGTACTTTGGGCATCTCACCTCATCCGAGTGCTCCTGCTTCTGGTAAAAAATAATGTATTGGGCTTCAGAATTCTGCAGAATAGAAAAACAGTTCCTTGAAGTTGCTTCACTGACCTGTTTTCTGGTTCAATGCTATTAGCAGTTCTAGAGTCACTACTGTTTGTCCCTTGGTACATTGCAGATATCGATAGTATACACTTGCCTTGTGACATAATAAGCAATTCTGACAATAAAACCTTTTTAATTGATTTTTTCAGGACTTGTAGAGACATTCTTATGCAGATTTTTCTTTGCTGTAACTGTGATTGATGTTGGTTTGGTGACAGAACTGGAGTATAGTTGTAAAAAAATTGTAGTATACTCTTATCACTACCAAAGATATTTCAAATTCTTTCACTGATCATATTTGTTGTTTAAATAAATTCTCCTTTTCTACCTGAAGCAACTTTTGTTTGATTTTTCTTTTCTCAGTGGCATCAATAATGTCCTGGATGCAAGATCAGTTGGAATGAAAATTTTTGAAGACTATGCCATTTCTTGGTATTGGATTTTAATGTAAGGGGTTTTTTGGTGCTTTTAGTGTTTCCAAACTCATTTTGGAATGTGCAGGAAATAAAAAAATAGACTGTGTATGTGTTTGGTACATATTCTATTTTAAAACTCAAGAAACTGTAATTTCCTTTCATCACACATGATAATAAGATAGTTACAGTTCTGTGGATGGTAAGGATAGTACAGCATACATACATAGAATGTCAGTTGATCTGGAATAGCTTTTTAATGTCCTGCCAGTCAGAAAATCAGGAGGAGCAGGCTTCTTTTGCAGCACCCATGTGTGTAACAATTCCAAAACTGAAAAATCTTAATTAAGTAACTTTAAAGCCAGTTGCACTGCCAAGTATCACTAGTACATATATAAAACAGATAGTTTCTAAATTTGTGCAAGCAATATTCAGTTAAACTCATTATAATCCCTAAGTTCAATATGAATCCATAAATCCAATGCAGCAGGCAAAGCAACATCAAGAACAAAAGTTATTGAACAGTATTAACTTTATCTTGCAATTAATATTAATTAATCACCAATTAATTAAAATGCAGCACCAAAACAAGAGAAGTAGCTTCTTTGTTGAAGCAAATATGTAAGTATTTGTGAACTCCTAGCCCATTAATATTGGTTTTGATGGACCAATGTGTTGATCTATTTAAACAGGAACAGAATTTGTTGCCAGGTGAGAACCTTTAACATGCACATGTTAAGCATACATTAGTCAATCCTGAATGCAAATCCATGGCATTTAATACATACTTTAGATAATAATGTGGCAATTTAGTCAGTTCAGAAACACAAATTGTCAGCTTTTAAAGGTGTTCAGACACTGATGGAAAGACAGCTTTCTCATAGTCTGATACTCAGCTCACAATATTTAGTAGCAGGAAACTCATGGATATTCAGCAAGCTTGGGTCTCTCTATCTCTTACTGAAATCAGGTTTGTGGTACAGATTCTTTCAAAGGAGATACCACTGAACACACTGGACAGAGAACTGACCATTGTTTTGAACAGAAATTCTTAATATTGAAGCAAGTTTCCACATTGCAAATATGGTATTTTTTTGTAAGGAAGTGTTACCACTTCAAAGTAGTTGTATATAATTTTCTTCACACTTTTCACCCAATGATAGCATAGATCACATGATTTCTGGACAAATATATTTAAGTGCCAGAGGTTGGGTGAAGTTTTTAGCAGTGAAGGCTTGACACTGAAGGGAGGCTGGATTAGAATTTAAATATGGAATTGCTGTAGTCTTTTTAGCATATCTCGAAAGAACTACTGCTTCAAGCCTCAGTTTGAGGGAACTAGTCTGTTCAAGACAGTGGCTACTCTGTACTCAGTTTTGGTGTTACTAGGACTCATGTATAGCTAACTTTAGATAAAGGTAATTTACTGCTTTCAAGATGGAGCTCCAAAACTACAACGTTTCTGGAGGAATACATTCTGAATTTCAGTAAATCATTCAGAAAGGGAAAATACATCAGTCTAGGAAGCCATTAAAGACATAGGACTTAAGACAAACTTAGAAAGGTTTAACTAAATAAGCTGATGTGATTTTTTTACGATCAGGCTGCCCCATTTTTTAGCTTTGGTTATTGGCTAAATAAGCTGGGAACATTCAGAAGAAAAGTTACTGAACACAGGAGAGAAGAGGGTTTAAATTTTTTTGAGTCTGTACTAATACAAAATTTGCATGTAACACCTACTAAAAATAATGAGACATGAAATGTTCTTTAAAGCATCTGAGCTGGATATTTGTTCAATGGGATTAATATTCATATTGCTTTCTTCATAATTGTTTAGAAAGCCATGCGGAGTGAAAAAGCCTTTTGCAATAATTTTTTCCTTTCTGACTTGCTTTCTAGGAGTGAAATGAAAACAAATATTACATTACATTACATTACATTAATTATTGTCTTGATGAAGAAGAGGCACTGTAAACATCTTTCCTAGGGACTTCATAGAAAGGCTCTTAACAGTTTCTTTCTATGCATCATAGTGCCCTAATCATTTCGTCTTCTGATTAGTAGAAGTGGTGATGAGTAGAAATTATGTCCTTCTAACCTCCTGATGGTTTTTCTCCTAAATGTAATTCTTTTTTTTTCCTAGGAAGCTTCTAGAATGTTGTTTACTAACATTGTTTCTTTGCAAGCAGGGATTTTCTGTGGAGGACATAAACCAGCAACTTCCCCACACATAGGTATCCCTCCAATTTAACTTTCTGTACTGTAAATTAGACTGTGGCCTGAAAAAGGCAGTGAGTTTTTCAGCTGGTGTAAGTGACAAAAAAGGCATTCTATTAATCCCATTCAACCGGCCTGAGAATCTAGTACACATATGTGAGATCATCATATATAAGCTGTTTGTTTGTAATGGCAGATAACAGCCATGAGAATGTATTTCATAATGAAGATTTTGAAATACTTTTTTACAAATCATGCTATTATCTGAGATGAAGTGACCCTCATTTGAAGTAACAGGAATGCAAGAATGTGAATAGATTCTTACACTCATTTTCCCTTTGTTTCTGTTTCTTCACTTTCTAGTGGACTGTTCATTGCAATGATGTTGAGTCTGCTGTTCCTTGTATTATTGAGGTTCACAGCTGGGGTTCTCTTCTGGATTTTCATCTTTGGTGTGATTGGAATTATAGGTTATGGTAGGTGTAATTTTCTAGCCTCTGAGACTATTTTTTCTTACTGCTTAAGTCTGGAAAATCAGTAGTTACTTCAATTAAATGGTACAATTGGGTGAATTAATGCCTAGTTTTAGACACAATTAAGTGAGAAGGACATAAATGGCAGCACAATGCAGTAAGAATCCAGCTGTGCTGATACTTATCAGCAGATGTAGTAACCTGCATTACCTATGCACAGTATGCTTAGTCTGTAATCACTTGTACTGATATTTCTTTCCCATATATATGATATCATAATTGGCTAGTCTCACAGTGATGCATTTTTGGGCTTTGCTTACCTGACAGGTTTATACAAAAGCAAAACATTTGGCTTGTAAGATTTTTTTAAAATTTGTCTTTGCACTCTTCATACACACTCCTATTTTATTGATTGGTTTTTTAAAAGGCATCTGGCATTGTTACTGGGAGTATGATCATCTTAAAGGAATACCTGGATCTGACCTCACTGTTTATGATATTGGATTCCAGACAGACTTCAAAGTGTACCTGCAACTGAGGCAAACATGGCTAGCATTTAGTAAGTGCCCTTTTACATTTGGTATCTGTTAATGGATATTCAGGAAAATCAGTCAGTGTCTTTATACACTTTCTGCCTTGTTAAATCTCCTCCTCTACACGTTGCTCAGAGGAGAAAGCAGAATTCCCTTTCTCTGTATTGTGTAAAAATATGCTTTTTTAAAAGAGGCTAGTGTATTTGTAAGGGGAGATAATGCAATCACACTAGGGATAAGAATGAAAAAATCTTTTGTTAGGAGCATTCTACTTCCTGTGTGTTCAGTCTTCACCATGGGGAAAGCAGAAGGCAGTAATTAAGTTCATCATGATGAAGTTGTGCAAGGAAGTGTACTTTTCTCTCTCAGATTATTTTTTCTCCCTCTTTGAGAGCCCCAGAAATGAGATTAGTAAGTCACATTAATAACTACACTTGTTTTGTGTCTTAGAATAATAAAATATGCCAAGTTGGAAGGGGCCCATCAGTATGATCAAGTCCAGCTCCTGGCCCTGCACAGGACACTCCAACAATCCCACCCTGTGCCTGAGAGTATTGTCCAAATGTTCGTTGAGCTCTGGCAGCCTTGGGGCCATGACCATTCCCTGGGCAGTCTGTTCAGTGCCTGACTCTTGGGGAAGAACCTTTTCCTAACCTCCCACCTAAATCCCCTGACCCAGCTCCAGCTGTTCCCTAGAGTCCTGTCACTGGTCATGAGAATGAAGAGGTCGGTACCTGCCCTTCTAGTTGCCCTTGTGAGGATGTTGAAGACCACAATGAGGTCTCCTGTCAGTTTACACTTAGGTCACTGAATTTTCTTGTTGTCTGATCTAAGACTGTGAAATGAACCATTTTAAACAAAATCCTACTGGAACAAGACAACCTGCAGCATACACGTTCACCCCCCCCCCAAGAAAGGAGGAGCAGAAGAGGGAAGAAATAACTGTCAAATATTACTTGCATTCCTGTTACTGCTCTGTTAGAAGATGCAAAGACTTTTAACTGATGATGAATGGATCATAACCAAAAACACCTGCCTCTCCTTATTGGTAGCTAAATTAATAGAACAGTAGCTTACTGCTTCAATCTCCTGTCTCTTCTTTATGTCTTCATTTACTTCTGTGTTGGATCCATTGAGCTTATGAGACATCTTCTATATATATTGTTGAGGCAAAGCTTTTTAGTGTGCTCTCCATAGAGAATATTATGACTTTATTATGCATTTTTTCCCCTGTAACTCTTCAGGCTCTTCCCCTGCCTGATTCTTAGCAGCCAGTGTATAGTTTACCTAGAGTTTAGTGTCACTTTCACAAGAGTAAATTACGGTACTCAGGAATTAATTTGCTTTTCCAAAATCACCCAGCGAAGTAAATAGTTTCATATCCTTGAAGAAAACATAGTCGGAGTTCTAGTCTAGAACTCATCATGTACTGACAATGCTTGCCTTTTTCACAGTGTTTTGGACAAGTACAGTAATGTAACAGAGACAAATTGGAATGAGACCAACTTCAAAGAATCCTGTTTTTATATTCCTTCATGGGGAAATGGCACCTGCAGTTCTGTTGCCAGGGGTAATACTTGGGATTGCAATTCAACATCTTCTGTGACTATTGTGTCTGATATTCTGAGACTATATCTAAGCTGTGGGACCTAAAGCCAAATCTCATCTTCCTTTGCAAACCTTCATATAAGTTTTTGGATACTTAAGGGTCCTGTCCCTTCTGTCTTCCTCTCCCTCCACAGAACTTCTTGGTTTCAGCTGGAGGATACAGGTCCTGCTGCATACAATAATCTGCCCCTACTGGGCTGGTTTAAATGTTGTCTAATGATCTGAAGCACCAAAAATAAATGGATATGTCTCAGAGTCGGAGGATGTGTGCTTCAGGCATTAAAGACTCAGTCTTCTCTAGGTGAAGTTCCCAGATTTTTCTTACTTTCTACTGTAGAAGTAGGTTTTGAACCAACACGAATAGAAGGCAGATAGAAGCAGACTCTACTGAAATCAGAGTTATGATTCAAATGCTGCTTATAATTAAGAGCTCTCAGCTCTCTAATATCAGAGCATGATTCCAGCAACGCAACTGGAAGGTGAAAGTGATTTGACCAGGATGGTCCTATCTTAGTCTCTTTTTTTTTTTAAACTCAAATGAGGTGAAAGGAGTTCATGCCAGGGTAATACTCAAACAAACCTTTTGATTTTAGTACATCTACATTTTAGAACAATGTAGATCAGAAAAATGCGCTCTCCATGAAAAACTTGACTCTTCATCTCCTATTTTTTATTATCTAAATACTACAAATGAGCAACAGTATAGCATGAACAAATGCTTGTATTATGAGCAAATTTCTTGTTTATGGAAAGTACAATTTGTAAAGGATGAATTGTATCTAAGGCTAGATACTGCATTCACATTGAAGTTAATATTTTTCTGACAATTATATGTTCCATTTTTCTGTTAAAAACATAAATATCAGGGTCATATACATTCTGACTAACTCGTTGCAAATAGAATGTTTTTTCAATGGGATTTAAAAACCTATGAAATGGGATTGAAGTTTGGCAGGTGCAGTTGGAGAAAGAACTGCTCAGGCAGAGAATTTAACAGAGTTCATGAACAATAGTTCAAATTACAAAGAAAAAATTACAGAAGCATCATATTGGTTTCGTTCTTGATAAATCTAATTTCTTTATTTGCTTGTTTACAGTGATAATACTTTGTGGTGTTGAGGTCATAATCATACTGATGCTGATCTTCCTAAGAAATCGGATACGGATTGCTATTGCACTGTTGAAGGAAGGTAGTAGGTATGTTTGTCTGATTTTAATATATGTTGAATTTTATTAAATGATCTCTAGAGTACACTCTTCTTGAACTCCATCTTGCATTACCAAGAGCAGAAAATTGGGGTTTAAAATACGACACTGCATTTGTTGCATGAAACAGGTTCAACAAGGAATTCACAGGAGGCATTCAAGGAATATCAGTTACCTTTTAATGAGGTTGTACTTAATAGAGCTTTCTCTTTTAAAGTAAGGTATTTCTTATCTTTCTGCTTCTTACCTTAAGAATTCATACACTGTTAATGTTACCACATACACTTAGTGCAAAGAAGGTGTCTCAGCAGAAAATCTAAGTGTGGTATACTGTTTATAGGAGCCTGGGACCTGTAAGTGCCAACTTTTCTCTGTCATTGGATTGTTCCTTGAGTCTTATAATAGTGGTAGAGGATTAGTGTGGTTTTGGCTGTGGCTTCTATTTAGGAAAGACCAGGAGATTCTGCTGAGTCCAGTCGAACTTCTGTGTGGACAGGCATAAATCTGCAGAGAGAAAAAGAAACTTCTGTGACCAGATGATGTAAGAGGATGTGGTCTAAGATATGTCTTTTTAGCTCTGAGTAAAGAAGAAGGCAAACCAGGATATGGGAGTTCAGGGCTAAAGGGACCTCTTTGTTGTGTGTTTCCTGAAATCTGCATAGGCTTTGTTCACAGTGGTTCCTATTTTACACAGTTTTACACAGAACATTTAGTGGGGGTTTTTTGTTTTGTTTGGGTTTTTTGTTGGGTTTTTTTTCCTTTGTTTGGTTTGGTTTTTTTGTTTGTTTTTGGTTTGGTTTTGGTTTGGTTTGGGGTTTGGATTTTTTTAATTGAGAGTATTACAAAGGATAAATGGACTTAAAACTGACTGACTTAAAATGTCAGGCTCTTGGATTTCATTGCAAATGGACTATGGTCTCATAGGTCCTGAAAGCAAGGCTGTGTTCTCAGAGCACATAGCGTTAGCTCTAAGTTTATCTATGAGCACTTGCTTGTGGTTTTCTGCGATCTTTATTGCTGCTGCGGTTCCCAGGAATCACAATTTGGGATTTTTGACATGGGATTAAGAAATACTGAAGTTCTGCATTTAGCCAGGTATCTGTTTCCTGTCTTATGCTACTGTGCAATTAGAACATAGCATTTAATTTAGGCAGCACTAAATTATACTCTTTAATTCCCATTCATTAAAATCCAAGAACACTTTTAACATTCTTCAAAACCTTTGTTCACAACCTTGACAGGTAGAAGGATTTTAGAAAGTTCATAAACTTATTGCTGATTAGTAATAACATTCTGTAGTTTTCCAGCAGCATGGAAAGGTCACTTGAAGGTGAATTTATTGCTTTCATGCATAATGGATGAGATGACACACTGTATGTAATTACTGTAAACCTAACAGACCAGATCATGTATTTAGGAAGATAAAAAATAAGGTGATAGTGATTGGAAATCAAATTATATTTTTCAATACCTTTTAGCTACATTTTCAAAAATATTAGTTATAATGCCAATAATTGACTTGAAATCCATAGTTAGAAACAAGAGTTTTTAATCAGTGTTTTGGAATAATAGGGCATGGTCTTAATGGTAACTAACTTAATGGTAACTAAGTCGCCCTGTTCTTCTAAGTTCTTCTAAGCCTTTTGATGTTCACATTTTTGTAATGGAGTTCCCATGCACTTTATGTAAATAATGATTGTTTTTGCATTCCTTTCTGGAGGAGGAGAAATTTCATGGACTGTTGATTTGACCAGTGTCATTGGAGAGGTGGCAATTTCATCCCCTAATCCAGGGTCACTTTTCCAATTCTATATATATCAAGGTCGAGAAATAAACTTCCCTTTTTTTTTACCTTGGAGGTTCCAGTGTGCATGTTGTTTCATTTCATGTCCTATTGTGATACTAAGAGGCCTGCCAATAACTGCTGAACACAGCCAATTTGTGATTATTTCTCAAACAGCATAAGTCTGTGTCCTCCTGTGTGACTTGTAATAGACTTTTTTGCCTCTGTGTTCAGACAGCAAATGATGTTTGGCTCAAAACCTCTGGATTGGACATAACAGTTTCCTTGAATTCCCCCCAGCATTTACTACTTTACCTTTAGAAACTGAGTAAATTTTTCTCCTTTTGCTGTCTGGAAACTGCATCCTATAAAACAAGTAACATCAGAGGTGCCCTAAGTTATAGAAGAAATACTGTCAGAAATAGTACTAGACAAAAAGGCTTGTGATAAAGAGAGCCAGCCTGTAAGTTTGAGTAAACAAAGCACATGCTTTCTGAATTTACATCCAGTGAGATACCCAGTTGGAGATGTTCACTTCTGGGATAGCAGCAGGTTTACCAAGAGGGCTGGTATCAACTCCCACTTCCAGAGAATGAGTCCCTGGCAGAGTGGGAACTAGCATGCTCAAGTTCCTGCCACTAGTCACATTCTAGCCACAGGAATTAGCAGTAGAATATCAGGCTACATATACCTTGATATTAAAAGAAGCTGTCAACAGGAAAAGGCAATTATTCATTTTGCCTTCCATTAGTCATAGGTGAGCACCACTTATGTACAGCATGTGCAAGGAAAGTCACATAAGTGCAGGAAGGTGCAGTCTGTGCAGGCATTGCAAAGACAAGTTGAGTGGCTCTGCCCCTACATAGCTAGCGCTTAAGGCAGGAAAGTTTCTGGGAACAGAGTTGTCAAATACAAAATAGAATAAGTTAGTTTCAGGTCTGTAGGAGTGAAGGAAGAACACAGGATGAGCAGAGTGGGAATTAGGACATAAAGGGTCTGCAGCAGCTGGCAAGAAGATGTCATGGAAATCAGTTAATGGCCTTGGAAAGAGATAGGTCTCTGAAGCAGTCATGAAGAAGGAGAAAGTAGAAGACAAGCTGGAACATGGCAAATGGAAAAAGTTCACTCTAGTACCATTGATAAAAGTGGAGTGGTAGAAATGACAAAGTCAAGGCTTGAATACATAAGAAAAAAAATTCCTGCAGTATTCTGAGATCCCAGTACTAGGTTATGCTATGAGTGTCAACAAGGTTCTCAAAGTAAAATTGCTGGAAGAGGACTGATAAAAAGCTAGTTTCTGGAATTGTTACAGCTTATTGACATATTTTGTTTCTTTTATAGGGCAATTGGCTATATAATGTCTACACTGTTCTACCCAATCGTCACCTTCTTACTCATTGCAATTTGTATTTCCTACTGGGCTGTGACAGCTGTGTATCCTTCTGTCTGTGTACCTATCTGGAGCAAGTTTTCTGGTCTGCAAGACTAGATAATTTTCTGCTATTTCACATTAATTAAACCAATATTAAGAGGACTATTTGGTCACTTAGCACTTAATCTTCTGATGCAGTCTTCTGCACTGCACATCTACATGTGATGCACAAACCAGACAGTGATTTTATTAGAATTTAAAAAAAACCTGGACTAAAAGTCAGGCCAAGGCAGGGGGATCGTACAAAGCCTTGTGTACTGCATAAGGTTGACTCTTGGGGGTGAAATGGGCCCTCGGTGAAGAGTGAATATGGTCTTTAATGTGCTGTGTGCTCCATAGGCCTAGTGTTAATGGTTTCTTAGTTAACTGGAGGTGGAATGGATTATGTATGTGTTTTGTTCAGAAAAATATGAGAAAGGAGCGAGTGAATATACAGTGCACTATCTCCTCTGAATTGCCTAACAGTTTGTTCCTCAACACTGTTTGTTCCTCAACAACAAGGGCTTGGTGAGGATTAAAAAAGGGGAAAACTGCTGATTAAAAAGCAGCTGTTATTTCATATGCAAAGACTGTCAGTTGTTGCTGATCAGGGCAGTGTTAATTCACCATTATGCTCTGTATCTACTTCTGCCAAAATACAAGAACTACTGTATAATCTGCTTTGTCAAAGATAGATGTGGAGGAGAGATGGGGATGGTTTTCAATGTTATGCGCCCTGCCCATTCTGGTCAGGGGTAATTACAGCTCCAGGTATGAGTTTGCAGTAGTCCTTTAAGTAATGAGAGTACTTGGTCTTGTCTGTCAACCCTTCAGCTATATCTCTGCAGAGCAAGAGCAGTTTTTCTGTTATATATACAAGTTCTTTAGAGCTAGTGGTTACCCACTGCAGAATCCTAAGTTGCTCAAAAACCACAGTTCTATGATTCCTCCTTAAAATATTTCATTCAGTTTTCTGGCCACATCAGGAGAACCGGTGTATAAAGTAATGGCTAATCAAACACTGTGCAAGTATGCAAACCTGACTTGTGACCCAGAGGTAAGTGTAACAAATATTTACCTATAGGGAAAGCTATACTGACTACATTTCTTAATCACTATTAAATGCACTTCTAGCAAAAAATGTGCATGTTTTAAGTAATGAGTCCCCATGTTAAATCTGAAAATATTACCTGATGTTCAGGTAACACTTCTTTATTTTACAGACATAAACTAGTTTAACTGCTAAGCTGTCTTGTAAATGTTAGCATTCTAATTTGTAGAGTGAGAAAGGAAGGCACAAAAAAAAATTTTATAGGAAAGATGTTCTTGAATTTGTGAGGTCTTCTGAAGGCAGTGGTAAACGATGAAAGCTGCACCTCAAAGTTGCTCAGGGACTAGCCATGATTTGAAGCAGAAGCTTAGTTTCTTCTGGCACAGTAATTACCTTTATGAAGCTCCAAAAATATTTGTTTTGTTTTGTTTTGTTTTTTAATTTTGCCTTCAAATTAAATTTTTCAAAATAAATTTGCCTTCAAAGTCAATTTTTTTTACTTGGCTGTGGGTTTTAATTTAAGGATTCTTTAAAAACTAGATAAATCTATCAAATGTTGTGCACCAGGGGAAGAATAACCCTGTATACCAGCACAGGCTGCAGGTGACCTGCTGGATGGCAGCTCTGTGGAGAAGGACCTGGGGATCTTGGGTGGGAACATACTGTCCCTGAGCCAGCAGTTTGTCCTGGGGGCCAAGAGGTGCTTCAGGAAGAGCATTCCCAGCGGGTCAGGGGGGATCCTGCCCCTGTGCCCAGCCCTGGAGGCACCTCTGGGTGCTGTGTCCAGCCCTGGAGGCACCTCTGGGTGCTGTGCCCAGCTCTGGGGACACCTCTGGGTGCTGTGTCCAGCTCTGGCTCCTCAGCACAGCAGGGACAGGAGCTCCTGGAGCTGAGCAAGGGCCTGGAGCATCTCGGTGCCCAGGAAAGGCTGAGGGAGCTGGGGCTGCTCAGCCTGGAGAGGAGCCCCAGCTGAGAGGGGCCTCAGCCCTGGGTGTCCCCGTGTGCAGGGAGGGTCAGAGCATGAACCAGGCTGTGCTCTGGGGACCCAGCAGTGGAACAAGAGGTAATGAGCAGAGACTGATGCCTTAAATTTCATTGTATTGCAGTGGTGATGCACACCCTGCTGATGTCTAAACACTACAAAATAGAGGAATTAGAATTTATCTGGTTTTATTTCATGTCCAAACCAAGCAAATATATAAAATGAACACTAGAAATAGGGAAAAGTAATTAAATGTTTAGATTACTCCTTTTTTTAATGGTCTGAGATACATAAACTGTGACCACATCCACGGTTTCTCTTAAATTGTATAGCTCCATTTTTCATTTCAACCACAGTGATTTACCTGAACATCCAATTTGGCATCTAGTTTATAAGTAATTCTATTTTTGTTTTACTTGAGGAGATTTTCTTTAACAAAGCATTTATATATCTTAAAAGTAGATTCCTGAAATTCAAATTTCATTTATTCAAGTTTCAGGTATGTGGTAAACAACCCTGTTTGCCAGTACCTAGTTTGAAGTTAAATCTTTGCAGAAGACTGCATAAATCCTTGATATGAATCCTTAAATATGTAAACAGGTTACGTAGTGTTGCAGTTTTGAATGACATAATGGAACATCAAGCAGAGTTATGTTATTTGTATTAACCTGCTAAACTTCAGATGCTATGTATATAGAGTTCATTACTTATGATTGTTTATTTTTTCTTTCTATTTAGACTTTTAACACAACCAATGTGACTAAATTGTGCCCAGGTGCTCAGTGTACTTTTGCTTTTTATGGAGGAGAAAGCCTGTACCATAAGTACATCTTCATCTTCCAGTTAGCCAATGCCTTTGTCTTTCTCTGGCTGGTGAACTTTGCAATTGCACTGGGTCAGTGTACCCTTGCTGGTGCCTTTGCCTCTTATTACTGGGCTTATAGAAAACCAGCTGATATTCCACTGTGGCCACTCTTCTCTTCATTTGGACGAGCAATACGGTAAGACTGTGGAGCTGGAAGCGAGCCTTGTCATGTATCTGACAAATGCTCTTTTTCCATCTAAGGAAGCCAATCTTAGAATATCATAAGAAAATGATTAGTCAGCATTATGGTTTAATCTCAGTGGCAGTCAAGCCCCCCAACAGCTGCCTGCTTGTTCCCCCACAGTGGGGTGGGGGAGAGAATCTGAAGGGTGAAAATGCGAAAGCACGTGGGTTGAGATGAAGACAGTTTAATAGGTAAAAGAAAGCTGCATGCACAAGCAAAGCAAAGCAAGGAATTCACTCCCCATTTCCCACAGGCAGGCATGTCCCCAGTACATCAGGGCTTCTTCATGTGTAGCAGTGTCTTGGAACAACAAACTCCGTAACTTCAAATGCTCCCCTCTTACCCTTCCTTCCACCACCTGTTTCTGCCTAGCACAGCACAGTATGGTGTGAAGTATCCTTGAGGTCATTTGGTGCCCGCTGTCCTGGCCATGTTCCCTCCCAGCTCCTCGTGCACCCCCAACCTGCTTATCAGTGGGGCAGGGTGAGGAGCAGAGCAGTTCTTGGTGCTGTGCAAGTGCTACTCAACAATGGCTAAAACATGGGTGTGTTATCATAATTGTTCTGGTCAGAAATCCAAAATGTAGCATAGCACAAGCTACTATGAAAAAAACTAGCTCTAGTCTATCCAACCAGCACAATTGGGAAGATGTATCTATTAGGTGAAGGCTGTATCCGGTAGCCCTACAGCACCAAGGCTGGTGCAGCTCCCTGCCCCTAGATCCAACCAATTGTAATGCTGAGCAGGTACTCCCAGTAGACACACACACAAAATACATGTACACAACATGTGTACACAGATTGAGAGACAGACACTCACAAACACCAACAGCACCAATGGCTTCATCCTGTTCCTCTGTGGTGGATTGGGATAAAGGTCCATTCATTTTTAATTCCCACTAAAGGACCTTCCTTCACTTCTGATTTTATTTGTATATACATGCATATATGCATACGTATATCCATGTACATAGGGACATGTGTGACATAACAGTCCAATGTTTTGTTTTTAGATACCATACAGGTTCGCTGGCATTTGGAGCCTTAATTCTTGCAATTGTCCAGCTTATTAGAGTAATACTGGAATACCTGGATCACAAACTGAAAGGTGAGATTTATTAATCTGCCCTAGGTTGTTAAGAGCTTCCTTGCTATATTACTTCCTTACTTTCCCAAGCTGTTTTTTAGCAAGGAAAAGAGACTAATTCCACATTATCCATTGTAGTTTCTTTGGAAGCCAGTAAATTTGTGTTCATTTACTCAAGCTGAGTCTATGTTTTTGGGAACCTAATGCAAAGTTCAGATGGGATATGAGTCTGATGTAATTGAAAGCTAGTGAGTTAAATTTGGTTGAGAGAGAGAGAGTTCATACCTAGAAATAAAAAAATAATGTCACAATTTAAGGTCTTCTTCTGAATAGCTCTCTACATTCTGACGACTGTTAATGAGTTCTGTGTATGATGTACCCTTTCCTGCTCTTTTCAGGTACTCAGAACTCCTTCACTAGATTCCTACTCTGCTGCCTCAAGTGCTGTTTCTGGTGTTTGGAAAAATTCTTAAAATTTATAAACAGAAATGCCTACATCATGGTATGTCCTGTGTCTGCATGTTGTCTCCCCTATCTAGAACATTAAAATATCCTAGACACTACTAGTTCATCAAAAGCCAGCAGTACTTGAATCTGCTGATAATGGGATTTATGGGAGTTTTCAGTACATATGTGTGGTTCTACTATGAAATAGTACGATTTTTTTTTCCTTCTAATTTCAACCTCTTTTTTTCCCTGTCTTTGTCCATCACCCTCCCCCCAAAATAAGTGGGAAGGGATGGAATAACTGGTTAACTGCCCCTGTAATTCAATAATTGATACCCTGATTTTAACAGGAATATTAGCTTATTTCATATTGCATATTGATGACATTTCTGTTTGGAGGTGATAGTTGAATAAGGAGGTCAGAAGGCATGTGATGATTGTATTTCTACCTGGAAGTTAGAAGCACAAATTCTACTAGCAGAAGCAGTGATATTTCTCTCAAATAAGCCTTCTTAGCTTCCAGATAAGAGAAGTTTGAAATCTTCACATAAATTAACATACACAGATTTCAGCCTAGGATGTTCTGGCTGGAACATCCTAGGCTGAAATCTGTGTATGTTAATTTATGTGAAGATGTGGTTTTTCCAATTGGAAGCAATTTTGGTGATTGAATGGTACAGTCACAGACTTCTCGTCTCAGAGGAGGTGGCTGTAGTGGGTCCATTACAACCTGTGTTGATGCAATTGATGTTTCAAATTTTTGCCATCTTGAAGAGGAAGTGTTTTTGACAATCTTCTTCACAGTTCATAAACTGTCTGAGCTGAGAGCTGTTCTGGTATATCTTACCCTGGTGAACGCTATTCCAGGAAGAAGTAGTTTTGTTCCTGAATAACTTTTACTGCTTTATTTTATGCAGATTTCTTCTTCAGGGAAAGCAGCATCAGGTCCAAGGAGATAACTACAGGGGTCAGCTCACTTCAGCTCTCCAAGTGCCTATTCTTTTCCACTGACTATAAATCTAGTTTAGGTAACTAGCAAAGGGAGAAGAATGCCTTGACAAGAGCCTTTTTTGCTCTTCTTCTCAAACTAATACTTAGTCTACTACCTGTGAGATCACAAGGGGTGGCATGCTCATTGCCAGGTGATTTGAAGGGGAAAGATGGATAATATTCTGTCCCAGCCTGATGGGAAACATTGAGAAGTAGCAGGTGACTGAGGAAAGTGTTTTATGTTCATCTGAGTTTCAAGGCCACAAATTAGGGAGAACTATGCATTACATGCAGATGGATCCTGTCATATGAGAAGGTACCCTAATTATTTAAATTACTTAACAGCCCCTGTTATTTTACAGATTGCCATATATGGTAAAAACTTCTGCACCTCGGCAAAGGAAGCATTCTTTTTGCTCATGCGGAATGTGGTGAGGTAAGGGACTATCTCCTTCCCTTCTTGGAAATGTCAGGAGTTCCTACTATTGCACTCTGCGGGCACACTTCTTTCCTCTCCCATATCTTGTCCAAATACTGAGTGCCACTTCTGTCCTCAAATGTGGCCCTCACTTCTTACACTCAGTGTATAGCAGCAGGCTGGCCAGTATAGTAACCCATGCAGAGTTGATGGAATCTCATTGTTTTGTTGTGATTGGTCCTTTAAATTCCTAAGTACCCAGTACATTGTAATAATGCCTCCAAGAAACAAGTGGAGCCCCTGAGAGGAGATCTGCAGATAGATGGGAATGGGGTGCTCATCATCTGTCATATGTTTGTTTTTTGAGCTTTGGTCCACTTGGTCTGAGAAAGGGAAAGCAGGAAAACCTAAGTCTTCAGATTCATTCAGAAATCTTATGAGGTGTTGGAGAGTGGAAGTAAAGAAGACAGAATACTTTCCAAAAGATTGTCTTTAACATAGCCAGATGTCCTCTGATGCTTGGAAATTTCCTGGCCCTTTTTTCCACTACCGAGCGTGTTGCCAAACTCCCTGTTCTCATCAGTACTTTCCTTCTTTGCTCCTGGCTCCTCCTTTGCTACTGTAAGATCAAAACGTAATGGGAGAATAACTTAGGAGCAGACCATATTGATGCAATACAACACAATCTAATTACCAAGCAAGAGACTCAGTAAAACTGGTTAGGTGGTTTAAAAGCATTAAGTGAAGGACTGGAGGAGGAGGGAAATGGAGACAAGGGCTGAAAGACGAAAGTGGAAATGGCACTTAAGAAAGAAGAGACAAGGACTGGAGCTGGGAGATGGAATATCTTCACTGTGTTACCCTGTACTAATATCAGGACAGTCATGTCCATACTGAGTAATGGCTGTGCAATAGGAGAGAAGCTGCCTTCATTTCCTTACAGAATATCACCTCTCTGCTCTTTGTGATTTTGCTCTTAACCAGTAAGAGCAATAGTTAAGAGCTAGACATATAATTTTGTTGTTTCAAATAAAGATGTTTTTATCTTGTGCATTTTGCTAAATCTGAATTCTGACAGGTTAATGATGATTTGTCTCTTTAGTAGTTCTTAACATTTATTTTTCGCAGTAGTCAGTACTGTGTATTACCACATCCATAGTGGCAATATGGCCCCCTGTGCTATCAAGAGGTTGAAGATACAAAGTTAATTTTTCATCCAATTATTTATCTGCAGTTTATGGTAAGACAGGCTGTCTGAACATTGAGCAGAAACTCCCTGCTGTACTCCAATGAGAGCTGCAGATTTATTATCAGCTTTTCTGTCTGCCTTCGTTCATCTGTGATTATCTTCCCGCTCTGAAGTTTCCTGCCTTCTGTGTTGTACCATGATATCTTAGAATAGTAGATTTGGCATATTACAAGGTCATGAAAGATGGCCAGAAGGACCAAGTGAAAAGGAGGCCTACCAGCAATCTACATAAATATGGCTTTTTGTTTTGATGTGTCCTTCTCCTATTCTGGCCTGGCTTATCTGTGCCCCTAGAAGTAAGGCTGAAATAAAAATATTTTGAAGTTTTGGGTTGGTTGATTTTTTTTAAACCAACTCGAGGAATAAATAGTCTCCATGTCAGTCCTGTAGCAGCATTGCTACATTAAGGCCTTGCCCAACAAAGGCTCAGTGCTTTTTTGCCTCCTGAGATGATGCTGTAGCAGTACCCATCTCAGCACTACCTGTCTGTGGTGCTGTGTTGTCAGCCTGTAAAACCAGCAGAAGACAGCTTCTGGTCATGTTTTGCAATTATCCATAGATTTAAGGAGAAAGAATACAAATGTCTGGTTGTGATGATTATGTCTCATTTGTCCTTTGCTAAACAGGGTTGCAGTTCTGGACAAGGTTACAGACTTCCTTCTATTTCTGGGGAAAATCCTTGTTGCTGGTGGTGTAGGTAAGCTGCTTGTTTGTTTTCTAAATGGTATGCTTTATTTTCTGGTACCCACAAGCACGTCTGCCATATTCATATATGCTTAGTTAGCAGCTGGAGGTTCTCATTTGTCTAACTATTTGGAAATCTGTTTCTGTGTTTCTAGGATTTGCTAGATTGATCTAAAACCATTTTTTCCCTTTCTCCCCCCTGCCCAGCACTTGGTTTGCCTTGACAGTGTCTTTTCCATAATTGCTTTTACAGCTTTTGAATGTGTGGCTGGTGCAAGGACTTCTGCAGCTGCATCATCATAGTTGAATCAAACCAAATTCGCATCCAATAAGTCAGCCACAGTCAGTTCTCCTTTTGTAAGAACTGAACAAAATTGCAAATGAGATTCACCTGGTAACAGCCTATAGATGTGGTGGTACAGGTCTGCAGGACCTGAAGCTTTGCTGTATTTGAGCCCCTTATATCTATAAGCTATAGTAAAAGAAATAGGGTATTTCTAGCATCCTTATAGGGTTTTCTTTGTTATCTGTAGATGTCAAATAGATTATTCAGTAGAGTAGTTATCAAGTAAACTATTCATGGTTTTTTGTAACAGAAAAGTGGCTTTCTATCTTTTAAAAGAAGCACTTTCAGAAATCCAGGTTGGCAGTGTTCTGTTGTGGTTTTTCCAAATTGTCACAGCAGTTTCAAAAACCTATTTTACAAATAGCCATATTTTGCATTCTGTATACTTTCAAAGTTAACTAATTAATTATATTTTAATCAAAAGTAAAACTAGTACCAAGAGCTGATATAAAGTGTTTTGTCATCACTGTGGAATTACAGTATTTATTAATTTTGCTGTTAAATTCAGTAGAATAGTGAAACAAAACAACTCATTAAAGTCTTTCTGGGCCCATTAATATCTTTATGGTAATTGATTAATTTACATATCTCTTCTGTTAAATAATTAGTATTGAAGAATGTATTGTTTACAAACTTGTATTGAAACCAGCCTTGGATCTGTTTTCTGTCTTATCCATTTCTTTAGATCCCGGGAAATTAGAGCTAGCATGGAAATAACTAATTGCTTGTGCTTCTTGCAGGTGTTCTTGCATTCTTTTTCTTCACACAGAGAATACCAGTCTTTGGACAGGAAGTGCCAATGCTAAATTACTACTGGGTACCATTGTTGGTAAGGCAACCATTTAATTTCCTGAATGCTTGGGGCAGTTTGAGGTGCTCAGACTACTCAGGGCATGGTCTGGTAACAGCTTCTTTGGTCAGCATCTCAGTGGCATAGTATCCACTCAAGTGAGGACTGAGCTGCTGCACTCCAATCCTTGGGATCCTTCAGGCAGAAGCGGCACTGCAGTGGCTCTGAATCTTCAGAAAAATTAGGTTTCACATTTCCCCAGACTTCCCAGGCAGCAAGACACTGATGACAGTGTGGCTTCTAATGGAAGGGACTTGCAATGCATCTCTCTCTCCTTTTGTAAGCCCCCCCTTAAATTTCAGAACATCTCTAGGCTGAGTGATTCTTGAAGGAGTTTGGAATATTCTTGGCATATATTCTCCTCAGAGGTTGAAATAATTTCAGTTTGGAGCTATTTCCAGCTGGAAAACTAGAAGCTACTACATGTTAGGATGCAGTGTCTTGAACCTGTGATCCCTGTCCACAGTATTAGTAACCTTTGGTAGAAATACAGAGCTGAGATTAAATTCTTCTAAATTTGCATAGCAGACTAGGCTTCTGACTTGTGTTAATACTACCACAGTGGTGCTGAAAGAAATTTGGGGGTTTATTGTGGTTTGTTTTTTGTAGACGGTCATCATTGGCTCCTACTTAGTTGCACATGGGTTCTTCAGCGTCTATGCAATGTGTGTCGACACACTTTTCCTCTGCTTTTGTAAGTACTACATTTTCTTTCAGTAATACCTGCAAGTCATGGAAAGAGGAGTAAAAAATCATCTTATCCATCCTTCCAGACACAGAGATCTGGTGGCATACTAGCAAACTGTATGAAAAATTAGCAGCTTCTTCTTTTCATATTGGCTCTGTGATATGGTCATCCATGCTTTAGTGTTCAAATTTAATTACTTTAAGAAGTGTAAGGTAGCTTTATGGTTTATGGAAATATCTGGCTTTTGTTTTTCAGATGTTCCTTAAATTTCATTAAGTTTGCTTCTGGGTGCTTTGTGAAGAGCCCTGTACAATATTGATTTGCTTAAGCATCTTGACAGTAACAAATATATTCTTTGGTATATAGATGGCACTTTGTTTTCATTTTAACAACCCTGAGCAAAGTATTATGCTGAATTACCTCAAAGATTCTGTGAAATACCACTTGAAGCTAACTGTCTCTTGGACTCCCAATGGCAAACAATCAAAGGGACTGCTGTTCAGGCTGCCCAGATAGAGAATACTAAAATCACAAAAGAAATCTGCTGTTCTTGAATTAGGATATGATTATAAGAAGCAGGTGTCCTTAGCATGTAGTACCTTCCATGTGCTGTATTTTTCTATAATGAAAGCCATTCTGGTAGGTCCAAGTGTGTTGCCATGTGGCAGGACACAAGTAGAAGTTAGTTACATGGTAGTGGTTGTTCTTGCAATTTGCAAATTATTTGATAATACTAAGGGAAATAGTCATAGGCTTCATCTTTCATAAAAATCCATATATATATGGATTACTGAAGTGAGGCAGACATGGTAATACTGATTCTTTAAACACTCACTTTAACCTCACTTCCATAGAAACTAAGGTTAGCAAGGATTCTGAAAAACTGGGTTGCCAAAGAATCACAGGAACAAGATCAGTTAGAAAACTCAAAATTGGTATTTAGCTGAGAGCTACATCCTATTTATCTCATTTTATGGGCTTTGGTTCTAAGCAAACATTATGACAGGCAGACATAGCACTAATAACACTCAGCTCCTACTTTTCTATAGGGAAAAAAGTAATGTCTGCCTTGTTTATTTATATTCTGTTCTATTTCCCATGCTCCCATTAAGTAATGAACAATAGATCAGATAGAATATTATTAATTCACGGCAACAGGTTCTCAAGTAAACTTTGTCTTAGGCAGTGAAAAATGGTCCAGTTTTAGAAAGTGCTTAACTCCATGGCTGTCTTTGTGACACATTTTCTAGCAAGAGATTTCCAAAATAGCAGGGTTCAGTGAAGGAATGAGAGTTTCTGAAAATTTCTACCTATACTGCCAAACCAAAGATCTGGAGAATAAAAGGGATATATTGCTATCATTAAAAAATGACAAGATGTTTGTGTCTCTGCATCATGTAAAACCTCTTGTGGTCTAAGAAAATAGAAATTTGATAATGTCATTCATCAACTTAATAATAAAGCTAAATTACCTTGATTTCATTTCTTTTAATGTTGGGTCTATTGCTCTCTCCTTTTTTCAATTCTTTTTGTGTCTCTGTGTGTGTGGTTGTACTGCTGTTTCCTTTTTTGACTGGTCTTGCTGTGTAAATTCAGGTGAAGACCTGGAAAGAAATGATGGATCTACAGCAAAGCCCTACTTCATGTCAGCTAGCCTCCACCGAATTCTAGGGAAGAAGAAACTGAGCCCTAAGAAGGCAGCGGGATAATGAACGCTAAACCTCAACATCAAAAAGTGTCACTTTTAAGCAAAACGTGTATAAAGTAGGCAAAAGTAAAAACTGTAAATGATGCTTCTGGTTAATGGGTGATTCTTTTTTCCTTTTGCTTATATAAAAAAAAAGAGCAACATTGGTAACATTTAACTAGTTTAAATGCTTAAGCTAACAGCTGTGAAAACAAGGCCACATTTTAGTTTATAGAGTGCCTATAAAAGGAAAATGTAAATTTGAAACTTTTATAAGTCTATAATGATGTTTTAATAACTTTTGTAATACAAGTTGCTGCCTTAGATGACAGCAGTTTTGATAATGTTTCTTATAAGTGTATATTTGTAAAAGAAATTCAGGCAATTTTTCGAAAGCACTAATGTATAACCTAATTAGCCATAAAAAAAGATAGTTTGGGACTCCAGTTAATGAGGAGATGGTACTAAATTTGTAAATATGGTGCTATGATTGTATTTTTTTGTACAAGCTGGTTTGCAGCTATTTAAACTGTGATTATACATGCATTAATGATTTCCTACACTGAAAAATGTAGTGATATTTTAATCACATCCACAACTGCATCTTTTAAGACATGATGGTACCCTGCAGATCCCAAAGAAGGTAGTCAGAAAATACTTAAGTTGATACTGTTTAAAGTGAAGTTTTATGGGAGTTGTGCTTAAAAGATTATATAACTGAGAGAAGGTCCCACTGCAGCTGAAGTGATTTGTGGTTTACACAAATGAGGTTTCATCTGGTACAAGATGGTGAATGTATAACTTTTAGCTGATGTCTAAGAGAGATGCACATGTGTTAATATCCCCCTAACCCTGACAAGTCTCTGATTGCGTTCTGTGTTACAGGGAGGTTGAGCTTCACTGAAAGGAAAACTAAATGCAGTCCTTTTTTCCGTTGACTGAAAGTCTTCGCTCTGTGTGTGTGCACAAGGAGTTCCATTGCCTCTGCCTAGCTTAGAAGGGCTCCAAGCCATTGGAATGACTTTGCAGGTGCAGAGGGCTGGGGCTGCACTTCCTGCACGTTTCCATGCTCCCAGTGGCTCACACAGTAAGGTACTAGGACATTGAACTCAAATCTTCTCATGGTACAGAATGAGTTATTCAACTACTGAAAGATGCTCTGAAAGATTTAGTTTGCTTTTTGATTGTTAAATTTGCCCAGTCGTTAGTACAAAGTCATTCATACACCTGTTGGTAGAAAGCGCATTAACGTTCGGTGGGGTTTATGACCCTCCCAGTAGTGGAATTGTCACTGCCATTAAGTAACATCTCTGCTGATGGAAAAAGTCTTAACACTGGAGAGTTTATCAAGTCTGTTACTACCAAGACAGAGCTAAAAATACTTTAATTTATTTGTCTCCTGGGGGAGCCAAGGACCCAGCCATACTGAGGCCTGCCCCTATTTTTCATGGATTCCAGTGGATTGAAAAAGTTATTTCAGTACTTTCCAGAAGTGCCATGTGCCATAAATTTGCCAGTTCTGTGACTGGAGTTTAGCACCTGGAAATACTTTTCTAACCCTAGATGTCCATTGGTGCCACAAAAAGAAGTGCAAATTCTTTTCTAGATGGTTTGAAGGCAAGTTTCTGGGGAAAGTTTACTGACCATCTACATCCCAATGGGATTTTGCTGTCTAACTTACAGCTCTGATTTGTGATGTCTGTGATCACTGCAAAGGCAGTAATATTGTCCTTCATGCCATGGGTCTGGGGTCATATTGATGCACAAGCGACCACCATCCACACCCTTGCAGTCATGGGCATGGTAAGATCTTGAAATTCAGTGACCTGAGGTGCAGGTGGGAGTATCCTTGTAAGCCTTCTCTTTGGACCACTGTATGCTGGAGCCTTTTCCCTGAAGCAAAAATGAGGAGTTCAGTTTAGGACTCCAATAATGTAAAATAAAGGCGTATGGTTTCAAATATAGCTACTGATTATAGGCACCTTAGATTTTGGTAACCCCTCCTGAGATACCCTAGAGGAAGCTTGACTTTTAGAAAGGACTGGGAATCCCACCTTTGGGAAATAAAAGGACTCCTGAGAGATTTTTTCATCGTCATCGTCGTCATCATCATCATCATCATTCCTTTCTCACTATGTGCATGGTATGGATTACACTCCCCCACACCCCCCCACCCCGTGATTCTAATATTTTTTGAGAATTAAGTCAGTAACTTTTGGGGGTACGTGTAACCATTCTGTGATTAAAGAAGCTGTTGGTCTTGTTACAATCCATGTTTTAAAGCTTTTTTCTTTTAATACTACTGATTAATATTCAGCTAAAGAAACTGCATTACATGATCTATATTTCTACTCGACTTGAGTGTCTTACTGGGAGCTCAATTGAAAAAGCATATTTCTGAATATAGCTTGCTTTTTTATCATATGAATGTAACCACAGAGTTTACTAGGAATAAAACGTAATAGGAAATAGTATACAGTTATTTGACTAGAAAACTTTTGTAACAAACCTATGCATTTACTAAAGGAATTTCTAAAAGTGAAAGTTTTAAATTGTATTATTATTTATATATGGTAAAAATTATATATATGTATAAGTTTGCTCCTCTCACTATTTTGTGAAAGTATTTAGAATGTAACTGATCATCATTTTTGAGAAGAAAATTTAAAAGCCATTTTCTTACGATGTAATTATGAGAACTGTGAAAATACAAAGCAATACCATGTAGATTTTGTAATTAATAAATTCAGTAAGTAATAATTATTTAATATTAAAATTGGCTTTTTAGAAATAAATTGCAAATAATTAGTCAAAATAATACAAATATTTACTCGGGAAAGGTTCACCTAAGATATTTGAAGACTATCTTATTAAAATGGTTCCTAATTAATCCTGTGGCCAGAATCTGCAGATGCACACCACAGAGGAGGTACTAATATTGACGTTTTTGGATTTGGACTTTTACTTTGTTGCTTGCTTTAGTATGAAATTAAAAATTCCTTTTTTTACTGTAGTGAGTGGAACACAGTAAAATATGCCATGTGCTTTGCTGCTCAGCCCACCAGGGCTGGTGACACAGTGCCCACAGTGCACTGGGTCAGTGCTTGCGGTGCTGATGGATGCAGGCACGGGAGATCCCAGAACCAGCAGGCTCCTGAGCTGCCCAGGGTCATGCCAGGCACCTTCTCCCTGGGAGGAGCTGTGGGAAAGCAGGTGGATCTGAAGAAAGACCCTTTTACATGAGTAGAAAAACAAACATTCTCAAAATCACAAACAAGCAGAATGTAGAAACCAAGACAGTAGAAAACACCTGCTATCACATCCATGTGATCACATTTGTTTAGTTTGGTTTGGATTCATTGTATCTCCCTAAAGCATATTCGTGAATGGCTTTCATTTACATGTTTTATACCAAAGTTTTAATGTCAAGCCTTCAAATTTTGTAAGAAAAAAAAAAAAACACCACAAAAAAACCAACAAAAAAACACCACACACACACACACACACAAAACCATCAAAACAAAACAAACCCCATGGAAACAAAACACAGAAACAAGAAGATAGGATCATTTCTTCTGATGAGGATTTTTTTTCCAAACAGTATTCAGCAGATGATTCTTGGGTGATCCAAGGATGCTGAATATTCCTTTAAATGTTAGTATTCTATGAAATATTTCACTATTGCATGTTCTACTGTAGAACAGGAAAAATATTTTGGTGGATGCAATGTCAGGCTGATTCTTCAATTGTCAGTAAGTGTTCTTCCACAAGTGGGCTGTCAAAGAAGTGGTTATGAAGAATAAACTGACTGTTTTTGAGTAACCCAGAATGTCTCCCTTTGACCAGTTGCTCAGCCTGGACAGCTGTATCCTTGCAGACAAAGTGCCTTACTGGCTGTTACTTTACCTGGCTTACATTTTGAAATTCATTTATACTGTGTAGGCTACAAAACAGAAAAGGCTAGAGAGGAAAACCAACACTTTATTTCAAATTGACTAACAAAAAATCAACTGTAGTAAGGATGTCAGGTGTGTTTGCACTGTGTGATGCAGCACACTGTTGCTGTTGAGAGATTATGAAAATTGATGGTGTGGTCCAGGAGAAAATGTAACAATAGTGTTGCAAATAAATGAAAACAATGCAAGACTGTTCCATTTTTATACAGTAGATTTTTAAAATAGCTTTAATTTGTGATATAGTGGACTTCTGAGTGGGGCCTATTCTGCTTTCTGTTTACAATGATCATGTGTATTGTACCTGTGTAACTGTGGGTAGAACTGGGCTCTTGCTACTTACAACACAAGGAATAAAACTAAAAATTACATATATATTACTGTAATACATTTATTTGTGTGTTTATAAACATAAGGTTCCTTCTCCATTTCAAGACTGATAATTTCCTATTCTGGAACCATTTTATAAATTGTTCTAAATTTTTAAACTTTTGATACAGGCAATGATTTTTGGGGTAATTTGTAATTTGTACTGCACTGTAAACAATTGAAAATGAGTGTTTCTTCATGTTCAAGTAATACTAGTGCTATTAGTATTAAAATTGTCTGTTACCCTATGCTACAAAATGTCCATATACATTTGTCCCAAATAATGAGTTTTAAAGCCATAAAAATGGCTCTTTGAGGTTTAAGAAATGAAAGGTAGGTTTCATTAATATGATTCTTAAGATCGTATTGTTTTGTCAAAACCAAATTAACACGAGCATGATTATTTGAGCTCTAAATCCTGTTGCTTCTGCTATGCAGAAATAGAATCCTATTGTTTAAATATCTTTGATAACGGAAGTGCTCAATTCTGTTTCGCAGTTCTTGGGGATTGTTCTAATAAAGATTTCCATGCAAGCCGGAGTGCGTCTGCGCCGCGCCGGGCTGTGTGCGGGGCTGTGCGGGGCGGGCCGGGGGCTCTGCCGAGCGGAGCGGGGACGGGGCGGCTCCGGCTGCGCGGGGCCACGCGGGGCGCGTTTGGTGCCGCCGGGGCCGAGCGGGACGCGGGGCGCGTTTGGTGCCTGCCGAGGGCATGCGGGGCAACCGCTGCCGCGGAGGAGCAGAGCAGAGGAGGCCCCAGGAGGGGCCGCTGCTCCTGGTTGGAGGGGAATTCTGGGGTTTATTTATAAAGGACGGAGGATTGTTGTATCTTTTCATTTAAATTTAGATTTTTTTAAACAATGTAATAATAAACTATACTGGGTTTTGTCTGAATCTGAATTGAGATCTTATATGAAGCAAGGTGTATGGCTGAAATGATACCATAGAACTCAGTAGAAATCTTTTTTGGAGTTTAGGAGGCTCACAGTCATATTTTCCCCTGTCTTCGTGAGAAGTGAAGAAACCTTTACTGTACACCATGAGTTGGCTTAGCATCACAGGCAGATGACCTGTGGCAGATGACTCCCAATCTGGCCAGTTTGTGTATGTTTTTCTGGAGGACAGAAAAAGAAAAAGGCCACCACCAAGCCCCATGCAAAAGCTTTTCAGGGATGGGGATGGAATTCATTCAGCAGACATAGCAGTGGAACACTTATTTCAAGTGGGGAAAAAGGAAGAATTTGGACTCCAGGTTAAGGTATGCCTTGTAAGTCATTCCACTTCATGTAGGAGCCTTGTCTGAAGTTACTTCTGGCATTCAGCATTCCCTGCAATGAGACCTTGAATTAGCAAAGCAAGCTTTTGAGTTAGCAAAGAAAGCTGGTATGGCCGTGTGTTTGGGATTCAGTGGCTGAATAGTGAATACACGCAGACATAGACTCTGTGTACGCATAGTATCATTATCATATCAGCATATGATATGATAAATGTATATATCATATCATTTATGGGAAAATGAGCATATATCATTTAAGGGAAAATGAGTATGTATGAGGCTTATACTATATGATGCTATTTTTTGCAAGGGTTAAATGCTATCAGTTTTGGTGGGGAGACTGGTTGATTTGTGCTGTCCAGTCACTGGCCATGAGTAGCAGTACTTGTTTGGCCCAGGTCTGTGCCACAAGGGGTGGTAGGCAGCTGCTGGAAAAGGGACTTCGTGACAAAGTTGTGGGTTTGATCCCTGTGTGGGCTCTTCACTAAGAGTTGGATTTGATGATCTTTGAAGATCCTTTCCAACTCAGAACATTCTATGATTCTGTGAAAGCAAATGCTTATGGAGAGGAGAATGACACAGTCTAGGAGGTTTAGATGTGGGCCAGTTCAGTACAAATTAGACAGTGAAAGGTGAACAATCAAAAGTGATCTTTAGAGGAATATTGGTGTTCCCTGAGCCCAGGTTAGCAGCTAGTCTGACTGAGACCATGCCACATGGGAAGAGTTACATTACAGTTGCTTGGAAGAGATAAAAGACACTACTGTTCTATGGTTAATCTCCATGAAAGTGTATTTACTTTTGTTTCCCTTTTATTTGTTTTGGGGTTTTTTTTTTGCTTTTTAGCATTTAATCTGATGCAAATTTGGCAAACAAAATCTGCATACATTTTGTTCTGTAAAGCATTGCTGTAAAGCTCAATTTTTTTTCGTTCCAGAAAGTAACAATAGCAGTAAAGCATTTTGTAGGTTAAAGAATATTGAGTTCAAGTGATCATGTATAGCCTTGAAGAATCTAACATAGTGTCCCCAGACACTGGAAGGTAAATTGTAATATTAAAGTTATTTTAAGGGGATTCTGGAGCATAGAGGACCTTTACTATGTGTCTCATATGTATGTTGTTATTTTGATTAAAATCTGGACATTTTTATTTTTTTAACTAACATCAGTGTCTCCTGTTAACACATGCAGCCTGTTGGAACTGACTGCATCTATTAGTTATGTTGTCCTCCTTCAGAAAATGTCAGGTTTACTAATAAAATTGCTTTCTTGCCACTTTTAAAATTTGTTTTCAGACTGATGGGTGTTTTTTATCTCACATGGCTTTCTTGCTATTCTCATTACATTTAAATCTAATGTTGGCTGCATGCCATAGAAACTTTAATCTACATCCAGATTAGTTCGAAGGCTACATGGAGCTTTTTCTCATGCACGAGCAGTCTGCTCTCCAGTCTTTTCTAGGGATCCTACTTTTGCACAGTTTGTTCTTTTTGGTTAGCCAAGAGGAATGTCATACGGTGGCAAGTCTCCCTGGCAGCCCTGGAACGTGGACCAGTGACCCGTGTCACCACTTGATGGAACACAGCATGGCGACTCATTTTCAGTCAGTAGGCTTGTTTTTGGGAAGCACCTGTGTTCTGAGCACCTTGCTCAGGGAGGTGCCTCCTCAGGCACTGGTGCCAGCTGCTCAGGGAGAGGGGAAAAGAGGCTGCCTCACTCTGCTCTGGCACCACGAGTTGTCATAGTGCTGCAATTACTCTGGGCCACAGTAACAGTGCAGCAGTGGTATGGTCTGATTGAAATTTCTGCAAAGAAGGAAATGGTGACATAACTGACCTGTTACAGTCAAACAGACCCTGGTGATAAATACGGGATGAAAATATTTCTGGTTTTGTCTCAGCCAGCATCTGATGTGTACCGTCTTTGTGGTTTGACTTTGCAGATGAATGTTGCTTTTGGTGCATTTTCTGCAATAACCTGGCATCTTCCTTTGCAAATCCACAGATCTGCAGATGGCTTAAAGAAGGAAAGGATTGTTTTATACGGAGCTTTGTAATGTAGTTTCTGGTTGCCATCATTTTCAACACATCTGACCAACTCAATTTCCTGTCTTGAATCAACTTTCATTTCATTAAGTCCCAGGTTCTCATTTCTGTTGGTTTGGCTGGGCTCTCTGGGCAATCTGTTTTAATTTTAGTCTGAAAGAAGCTAAGTTTGGAAAAGACTCAGTTCTCCCAGGAGAAGGGTCTGTACTTATTTTGCTCCAAATGATAATGTCATAAGGGTTTAGTAGTTTTTATTTTACTTTTTGTTTGTTTTAGTTTACAAAGTTCCACTTTCTTACAGAAATACTGAAATTTGGGCATGACATTGGTATGTTTAAACTCATAAATGGGCTGCTTTTTTGAGAACACTAACAATGGTCCAAAACAGATAACAAATCAAAGTATAACAGTCAGCTGTAGTGGTTCTGGGTCACCAGAGCTTAAAAAATTGTTGCTAAACTCTTTGAGAGTTTTATATTAGTGGCTCTTGTATTGCAGTGGCAACTCTTTCTGAACTGATGTAGTGATAAACCTGCGCTGGCATATTTGAATGTATGAGTGGAGCATGTCTGAGCATCCCAGCCGACCCAGTCACCTGTACAAATTCCTGCAGAGACACTGAAGATCAAAGTGCATGTTGAAAGGTAACATTTTTATGCATTTAACTATGCATAACATAGATACACACTTCTTTGATCTTAAAATCATATTTTGGCTAAATGCCTGTATCCTATTACAGGAATGCTAGTATTTCTGCTGATTGTTTCTGAAAATAGTAAAAAAAGTGGCTGCTAGTGAGTCCTGTGTTCAGCATATTGCAGCTTACATAGTATTTAAATATATTTTTACGATTAATTTACTTGAATGACTTGCTAAGCTATATTAAACAAAACTCAAGCTCTTCCCTGTGTGATTTTTTTTAATGGAGTAGCTATCTTAAACATGCAATGGCCTAATTTTAAAATAAGAAAATGTGTATTTTTTATATACTAGTATACTGTTACTTGACCTAAGTTTCCCCTATTTTGGTAATAACCTTTGGTTTTGGGAGACTTGCAGCAGTAGACATCTTTCTCCCATGCAATTATCTTGGGAAATAATATTGGTGTAGTTTGTGATGGCAGCTGTTACATCATTCAGAAAAGGGATTGGTTTCTGTTGCAGCATGGCAGAGTTTTAAAAAAACTCTGTCAGCCCAACACCAGCTGCTGACGGCTCTGGCACTGGCAAAGGAAGACTCAAAGCCCAGATTCTATGCTGCAGTCTTCTATTTTCAATGCAGTCTGCATTTTCCCAGCCCCACCCACAAATATCTCACACGGCTTTTAATAAACAATCTGCTCATGCACTCAACAGTAGCAAAAGATCAATGCTCCTGCTTCCCATTTTCATAGGGAAATAGGAAAATTGCTCCCCCATGTACTTTAATCTTGTTCTGACTTTGGAACTGAACAGAAGGAGGTGTTTCATAAATAAGCTTAAACTTGCTTTTGTTTCAGACAACCTGAAGCCAATCAGTTCTTTAAATAAGACTGAATAATTACTTTTCCTTAAAGGGGCTCAGCACAAGTGCCCACGTTGCATTTCAAATTACCAATTTATGTTAACATCTAAATTAACATTATTTAGCATTTAACTGGTAAAACTTCAGCATATCAGACAAATGAACAAAAAGTAGCTTGTCTACTGCTACACATGTACTTTGGTAGCATGCAAATATCCGGAGCTAGCTTAGGTACTGAAAATGGCATCTGGAATTCCATATTCTACCCATGGCATTTAATTTAGAAGTTATGTGTGCTCAAATAAAATGTAAGGTCAGTCAAGTTCCACTACAGCCCAAATTTTGAGTGTTTTGTGAAAAAAAAAGTTTAAAAAAAGGCAGGGTAATAAAAGCCTTAAACCGCTGGAGATTGTTTTGGCTACTCAGATTAGCTCAGACATCTATGAGCAGCACTTAAAACAGTGCCAGCATGTAGCTTACAGAACTTTATTAATTCAGAGCTTGCCATCAAATTTCTGCTCACAAAAGTCATCAACAGAGAACACTACCTTTTCCAAATTGAAATGGTTTGACCAGCACCATTGAGGAATTTCACAGAGTAGACACTAATGCATAGTTGGGAGAGGAAAAAAAAGGGATATGGACACATACACCCTATCAAAATATGGTTTCCTTCTGATGCAAATAAAGTTTAAGTGAGCAAGGGGGATCTAATGGTCTTAAGTCATTTAAGGGAACTAGTCTTTGAAGACAAAAACCTGTTGAATTTGTAGTAACCTTTATGCATCAAATTAGTATATCAAAACATGCTCTACTAGTAAGTCTTGGCACATTGACGGCTCTAAACACCATGCACTGTAGTGCATTTGACTGAATTCCAGTCATTGTTCATCTGCAGTTTGATATTGGTCAGTTAAAATGCCAAACTAGATTTTACTTTTACAAAGCAGACTAATCAAGTATTGCCTCTTATTTATTGCCCTGCTTAACAAAATCACAAGACAAAAACATGGAAGAAAACAAAAGCTGAAGTAAGAAAGATTCAAAACGTTAAAGCAGATGTGACTTCAGGTTCTCCACTTGCCAAGTCACAGATTAAAATCTGTCCACATGTACCCAGTTTCCCTCCCCCTCCAGGTGTGCATCCTCAGAAGCAGCACTGCTTTGCATGTACCCACTTGTATAGCACATATTTGGAGTGTTTCAAGATCCATATAAGTCCATTAAATTATTTTTACTATCAATGGAAATAGATATGAGCCCTCCTGAAGGACTTCAGTGTAATGTTCCTCAGTATACCAGGGACTTTCTCTTAAAATTGAAGATTCAATTTACACACTTGACGAATGATCACAGTTCAGCCATAGACACAGCAACATTTTTGCTTGGCATGCTACAGCAGAAACTTTATTCAGTTCTTCTTGAAAATATTCGCAACCAAAATTTATTTTTGTAAACTCACAGAAATAAGCTTTAACATATAGGCTCTACACAACTCAAATACAGGTAATACTTTTAACAATAACTTACAAATACAAACCTAATGATAAACTACAATTTCACAAAGAATTGTAAACATTTTGCACAATTGTCAGTCCTTTCTTTTAGGCAAAGTGCTCTTTTGATGACGAATAAATTAACACACACATAACTAGAGCAGACTACTTCCAGACAATACAAAAAGGTGTTTAATAAGGCTTGTAAACAATTAATAGTTACTTATGCAGAACCCATAAAAGTGTCTTGCAGGCTAAATAGATGTACATACCTGGGCAAAAATTTTCTTGAAAATGCTCTGGGTGTTAAATAAAAAGTTAACATTAATATCTTTCCAATTATATTTTCAATACACTGTGACTTAAGGTTACATCTTTAATAGTTTAGATCCCTGATGAAAAGGAATTAGCTGTGACTTAGTGGCAGCTGTGTCATTGAATGGGGTAGCAAAGGCTGAAGTCCAAGAGCTGTAGGTGAATGAGCTACAAAAACAGAAATATTTACCAGTCAACTTCATTGAAAATAGCACAAGATTAAAAGTCAGTAAATCCACTTGGTAATGACAGTTCACTGTCCCAACCCTGCGGCATGTTGTGTTTTTCCTAACCCAGCATCTGCACTCCTCCCCCAGTTGGCCACTCTTAACACCACTGCTCTGGAGGAAAACTAGCTCAGGCCACAAATGCAGCTCAGCCTGGTTCTCCCAAAACCTTCACAATCCTCCTAATCACAAATAGGACCCAAAGTTGTTGACTTGCTGTCATAAGACAAACGAAGATTGAAGCACTTTTGACCACCAGCCTCTCCCACTCCCTCCCATTGTGTGTTACTGACAGGAAAGCTGAAGCTTTCAGGGAATTTGCTGGATTGAGCATACTCACAGTCCATGGGACAAAAGCCGGGAGCAGGTGCCAAACAGTTCTCATTAAAATTAAGTGTTATTAAAAGATGTGAAGTAGATGTTTAAATAAGTATTTAATTTCTTATTCTTGTTTTAATAGACTAGAAGAAGCACAAATAGTGGTCTTCATACTCAGATCTTCAGCCATGCTGTTGCAGTGAAGGGCTACTGCTTTCTTAATGAGGTGTAGATAGCAATTACAGTATTGATATCCATTAGGTTTCTTTAATCAGAAAGGTAAACTGGTTTTGCTACAGTTGATAACATTTTTTATGAGGAGAAAAATAGCAAGGCTGTTATACCTACCATCCATGTAGCTGTGCAGAGCAGTGAGCATAGTCCCATCCTGGGGTACATATGCAGAGTATGCCATTTCTTCTAACATGGGTGGAGACAACCTGGAGGGCTGAACTGCTGTGACAGGAGCAGTGGATGAATGATTAGGACTAACATGTTTCTTATGGCGCGCTCTGCAATTCTGAAACCACACCTGAAAAAGAGGGAAACATACATCACATTGATAGATCACATTCAATACTAGCACAACAACAGCCTTGGAGTTTATCTTAAGCTGAGTTTGCATAAATTCATTTGGCCTTTGATACAATGCTGACAGTCCAAATGGAAAAATACCCATTCTAAACATACAAGTGTGGTCAAGTCAGGAATGCGTCTTCAGTACCCAGCAGCCCACCAAGGACAGGGACAGGTGCAGTGAGGGGCTGGGCATCTCCCAGGGCCGGCGTCCCCCAGGCCAAGCAACATCGCCTGTAGCCCCACTCTACTTGGACCGCACCACCCAGCACGTCCCAGTCAGTCTCCTCCCTGCCTGGAACTGCTGGCAGCAAAGCATCCTTCACATACAATCATACAATATCCACTTGGCCTTTTCACATGGAAAAGACTTCCTTTTTTTTTTTTTAAGGATTGATTGCAGCAGCCAGATACCTCATTTCTATAGAAACACTCTGTCAATCTTCCAGGCTAGAATGAGCCAAGGCAGCTCAAAATTAATGTTTATTTATATTAACATATAAATATATAATTTGTATTATATTTTTAAAATCCCATTTTTGTATGTGATTTAAAAAAAATGCATCCATATTTTTGCTGAGAGACATCTTCAAGCAAGGATTCAGAGTTTGTGTTTCAGTTTTGGTTGGCATGGGTACATATTTTAACTCTGCTCTCTATAACAAATGACTAGATATTCACTTGTTCCTAATGTCATACCACAGACACTTTCAAAAAGAGTGCAGGTCTTAAGAACAGACCACTGCAGTCAAATAGATATTTGAAATAAATTAATACCAGTTTCTATACTGTTTAGGCTGAGAAGTTTCTTCCGGGAAGATTTAATCCCTTCACACAGAGTGCAAGAGGAATATAGCAAATTTTCCAAATTACGATGCTTGTTCTAGACCTATTCCTGACTAAGGATGTTGTCCAAAGTTAAAAGAGATTAGGATCTTTCTCCATGTTAGAATAACTTCAGAAAAAGATTTGGTTGAACCTTTCCAATGGATGAGTACCAGACTGTGAGTCAAGTAACTTCACACTGTTACCTGTATAACGCGCCTGCTCAAGCCTGTTCTTTCTGCCAGTTTCTGAAGTGTTTGTGCATCTGGATTATTGTCCTGAGCAAACTGTGCTTGCATAACCTGAAAAGGCAAGACATGAGATTGTAGGAGCATTTGTGTCAAAAGCCACATTTGACAGTATTTTCAGACTATGGTACTACTCCTTGCCTGTCTTCAGGAAAATTTTTTTTGTGATCACTAGTCTCTAGAGAGTACGCAATACATTAAAAAAAGAAAAAAAAATCTCCCAAAGCCAAAGTACAAGTCCTTGCTATGCTTGAGTGAGCTGTGACATTTCTCAGAAATTAGAGAAAATCCATTCTGCTTGGCACTAGTAAAAACTGGAAGAAGTCCTCTGTAAGACTGCATTAAAAGAACTATAGGAGAAAATTTACTGCAGAGCAACTCAAATATGCTCAATAAACACCTATAGCAGCAGACCACAGCATAAAAAAAAGCATGAGCCATGATCCACCACTCTGAACTTGTCAATCACTATCTGCATCCTATGTTAAATGGAGTAATTGATCTTCTTTTAATCTCCATGGAGGATGCAGGAATGCTCTGTTTCCTTTGTCTTTCACCAGCCCAAGAAAGAGGCTCCACTGTGGCTGACCTGGCCTTTCTGATGGTTTGGCTACTCATCTTTTGACAGAAAATTGAAGTAGTCAGCACTTCTCTTAAGAATATAAATTACACCTTTTTTTCTGAGGAAGTAAATGTCAATTTGGCCTGCATCCTGAAAACTTTCACAGGCTTTAAGGATTTGGCCAGTTTATGAAAGTAGGGCTTCATGGATTTCTGCAGGGTATCTTCAGCAATTTCAAAGCATTATTTTGTTTTTTGGATTTTTGACCCATCAAACTTTGCCTGGCTTCCTCTTTAAAGATTCAGAATATTTACTTTTGTAATTTTTCATAGAATCACAGACTTGTTTGGGTTGGAAGGAACCTTAAAAGCTCACCTTGTTCCAATCCTATGCCATGGGCATGGACACCTCCCACTCCTCCCACTGTCCCAGGCTGCTCCAGCCCCACTGTCCATCCCGGCCTTGGGCACTGCCAGGGATGCAGGGGCAGCCCCAGCTGCTCTGGGCACCTGTGCCAGGGCCTGCCCACCCTGCCAGGGAACAATTCCTAATTCCCAATATCCCATCCATCCCTGCCCTCTGGCACTGGGAGCCATTCCCCCTTGTCCCGTCACTCCAGGCCTTTATCCAAACTGCCTCTCCAGCATTCTTGGAGCCTTTTTAGGTCCTGGGAGGTGCTAAAGAACAAAACCATCAAAAAAGTGTGGACATTCTTTTGTACAAGTACTTTGTGAGGTAATTACATGCTGTCACTTATCCTAATGTTTCTTTTGTTGGAAGTAAAGTCTTATAGCAGCCTCGAGGACAGGTACAGAGGTACAGCAAGCAGATAGAAAGTATCATGAAGTAACAAGATGCCATAACACCTCAAACACCTGCTCAAGTATGTTACAATCTACTTTAAACAGGAAAAGAAGGGAACATGGAAGTTTGAATGACAGGAGCTGGGAAGAACCCCTGAATACAGTTCCCATCCTAATGGCTAGTCTTATCTCCCTTTAAGCTTCTGCTGGGGGAAAAAGTTCCCTTTTGCTGAAGTTCAAGCTCAATGTCCAGAGCTCTTGCCCTGTGCACCCAGTTGGATTATTGTTTACATGCCTGGTTTGTGTTTTAACACCACTTCCTCTCTCCAGTCACAACTATAATAGGAGCCCAAGCTTTGAACAACTCCATGCCCTTTTTTATAGCACTACTTTAACACCTCACATGTTATTACACCTCAAGATGAGTTTCTCAACTGCTTTCACTATTAGAGGACAGGCCAACAAAATAACTCACATTGTTACCAGAAATTCAAAGACCTGTTAAACTGAAGGCAGGGATGTACAGCCAGGATTAGGTAGAAAGTCACAATTTCCTTCTCACTACAGGTTAAAACCTCTAAATCTTGTCTCACCATCCCCTCTTTCATTGGAAGCTGGCCTTATCTTAGAGTTTTTCCCTAAGAAAGCTAATTCAAGTGGTTATCTAGAGTTTGAAGTAGCTCTGGACTGTATCAATAGAAGTTAACTCTTGTCAAGGCAACAAAAAAAGAAACCTGGAAAGTGGAGGAGATGTAGGCACTACAACAATTCCAACTTCCATCCTATTAATGTCTTGAAGTCACATACAGTAGCCATCTTCAGTACAACTTTTCACATTACATAATCTAAAAAATATTTTGTTTTTATTATGCTTAGTGATGTAAATGGCTGATTAAATAGATTTCATTGAGCAATCAAATAGAACCATCTTTTTTGTTTCCACTCTTCAGAATTACAACCTTCCCCCACGGAAATAAAGAGCTTGAAGAGTACTATTTCATGTTAAACTTCCAGAAACATGCTGTGTCTTGATGGTTTATGAAATAGCAAGCTTTTCTTTCCCCCTGTATGCATAAAATCTTCTATTGGTTCAGCGCCCATGTCCTGCATTAACCTGACCTACACAAGTTTTTAGCACTGTCTCTACCTGGAGCTGATCTGCTGTGAAGCTGGTCCGAGCTCTTTTTGCTGGTTTTGGATGATTAACATCTTGTTCTGTTAGTAATGCTCCTTCCACACTAATCCCATTACCTGAAACATCAAAAAGAAAACAACACTTCCTTCTAAACATTCACAATGTTGTCTTAAGTCAGACTGTTCTCCAACAATAACCAACAGTAGTTGGGGTCAGCTGAATTTCAGCTTAAAAAAACCCCATAATCTATTCAAAATTCAATTGATCTAGCATCGTAACACATTATGCCCTAGACAACTCCCTTGCAAGTGAGGGAAGAAATAAATCTAACATGATATTTTATCAACAGGATATGCTGATACTTTATTTTCCTTAGGATACAAAGCAAGTTCTGCAGACTAAAAAAAAAAAAAAAACAAAAAAACCCAAAGCACTGAAACAAAACAAAAAAGCTACAAACAAAAAACCCAACCCAAACCAAAACAAACAAATAAAATCCCCTGAATATGAAATAAGTTACCATTACTTTGATTCAAGTAGCTGTGCTTCCAGTCTAAGTAAAACCAGTCAATTATCTCCCAGTATGGAAAATGGAGCAAACCCCAACAATTTATTTAAATCTGAACCACAAACATAGTTCTTAAGCAGTATGTTACCATTTTCAACTTCTCTTTTCAAATTGTCCAACATGCAGTCGTAATGTACTCTGCACAGGACTTTCTCCTCGACCAGAGCGAACTCCTCTCCAGTGGAGAGCTGTCTCTTGCAGGAGAAGCAGGCGAAGCACGCCAGGTGGTACACGTTCCCTTTAGCCCGCCGGACCCAGTCGGTGGAGTGGATGTGCCGCCCGCAGCGGGAGCAGCGAGTGCCGTAGCGCCTGCAATGAGAACGGCAACCGGGGGAAACTTAGACCCCGGCTCGGGCAAAGCCAGGCTCCCACAGGATTAGAGGTGACCAGGTTGTGGCAGTGCAGCCGAAGCCCACGGCATGACCGCGTTGGCATTGCAAAAAAAAGAAAATCAGCAAGTTTCTATATGATAGCTTAAGGCAAGACACTACTGAAATACAGAGGTTAGTATTTTCAGAAGGCAAAGAGCAAAATCAAATCATTTTAATTGCTACATGAATTCATAGCTCCTCATCATTCCTTTTATAAAGATAATTACTCTTAAAAGCTGAAAGATGGAAACAGCAGACTCTTGAAAATTCTTCCAGTTTTTCAAATGTATTTCACATTACTCTAGCAGTAGTCTGAACTAATATATTTAGCTAGATTACCCCTTTACTAATCTTTAGCATCTTCAGCAGACGGGGGAAAACCTGAATCTTCATATTTATTTCCTCAATTCACATCACATTATGATTTTTAAATAAACTAGAAAATCTGCATTATTACACTAGAAAATTTCTCTTTGAAGAGGAAAGTAGCCACCAAAACGTGTTGATTATTTAGATAAGAATTTGTCCCCAAGATCTTTGCAGACCCAAATTTTTTTCAAGTCCCATAAATTTAGTTTTTTCAGAAGTTTACAGCACTCAGCTTGCCCCCTCCCACTATGTCTCAAACTTGACTAGCTGGATGCAATCTATTCACTGCAGAGCTGAGAATCCCACAAATAGTTTGGTCTAGCAATCAAACTAGAGAAGTACTAGCAATCACATCAAAATTAACTGCAGCAATTTTTGCTGCTTTCTGGATCAAAGACTGCCTCCTGAATACTCCATTGCCAACACAAATAATATTCTTCCTTGCAAGATTAGCCTATAATTTTGAAGGAATCACATTCTAAATCAAACTGATCGCAGAAAAGTATAATTGCTGAAAGCTTCTTTTAAATATAATGGGATTTATTCTGGGTTGATTTTACAGCTCCTTGTGATGCCTTAAGCCCTACACTGCTCCAAACAGATCATCTCAATTTTACATTGCATTCTCAGCCAGCATTATCCAAGGATGATTCTTTGTACACAGGATGGCTTTACAACCAAACTGCAGCAGGGACTTAGACATTTTTTCCCCTCCGTGCATACACGAGTAAGTGATGGTACAAACACAGCAGCTATGTGCAACAGGGGAAGGGCAGACTGGAGACTTAGCAGGAGGTCACATTACACAGACTTAGGGATCCCCAAGTCCCTCCTCAAGAAAAGCCATAGTTTAAACTGCTGAAGATAAACCTAACAAATGAAAAAGTCTCAAGTGAATTTCAGTTGTGGCTGAAGTGAAAAGAAACAAGCAAGTATAACAAGTTATCTGATAAATTATATTCCTGTATGATATACCTGAAATAATCAAGTTTGCAGAAGATATCTTTATCTTTGATGTAGCAGCTGGTGTGCCTTCCCAAGGACGTTCTGCAAACGCTGCATGAGAGGCAGCGCACATGCCAGCAGAGGTCATTCACCTGCAAAAACACAACAAAAAAACACCTCTCAATACCTGTACTACCAATATTGCATTTTATATTTGCAGACCCTGGGTATTTTTCCAGAAATGATCAAATGTTATATGCACCATGATTCACAGAAAAATTATCTTGAATGCAAAATGTTTTCCCTATAGAACTGCACATATATTGAAGGTAAACTAATTTGATTCAAGTCTTCAGAATAAGCTTTCATGGGTTTGTAATTAAAAGCAGTAGAAGAGGAAGCAAGAGATACAAGTTCCATGCAGGTGTTTTGTGCCCAATTCTGTTCTCATAGAATTAGAGTAAGAGAGCAAATTTTGGCCTTACGTGACCTTGGAAAGGCAACTAACTAACACATTTCTATTTCCTAGTCTGCACAAATTCCTGCCTAACAAAAAACAAACGTTGCAAAGTTATTTAAAATTTTAAAACATGAGTATTGAAGGGGAAAAAGGTCTGTCAAATAGAAATACACCATGAACCACTCCTCCATTTGCCATGTTTCTGTTAAAGCAAATTTGGTGAATGGCATCTGAGTTTCAAAACAGCAGCAGGTGTTTTAATAGCAAGTTCAATATTTCTTTAGTATATCCCTAGCAAAACTAAACATAGTCATGGAATGCATAGAAATCAGCATTTTTGGAAAGTTATCATTTTGGGGCATATAAAATAAATAAAATGAGAGCAATTATTTTAATTTCTACTTTCCTATAAAAGGAACTCTTAATTGCGCAAACATTGCACATCACCTAAATAAATAATTTGACAACCCAAGACTTCCAGTGACCACAAAAATTAAGTAATAACCGTCCGGATAATCCTATACTCTATAGGAGGAATTTTGAAAACCAAAGAATGATTACAGTTTAATTTTTTTCTCCCCACTGAGCCAATTTGTCATCTCATACCAAACAGCCCATATATTCCCTATGGAAAAGCAGATTTGAGGTAATCCGGAATGTGCCTTTCATCAGAGCGTGGCCAGACAAACTTCAGAGAAGGCAATGCATGGACTCCAACACCCATGCTGGGATCACCCATTTCAGTCATTCTTCAGGCTGTAATATTACAGTTTGCCCAATGCTTTCCTAACCCTTATCCTTGTTGGCAGCCACCTTCCTATGTGCTGACAAGTTTACACCGCAATATGTGAAACTGTTGATAGCAGTTGCTAGCCGTCACCAAACTCACCCTCCCGGGCACCTCTCAGAAAGGCCGCAGAGTGGAGGGGCAGCGCTGAGCCAGACTGAGCCTGCCCTGCAGCCAGTCCTGCCGTGCCAGGGCTCCCTGGGCCTCCCTAGGTCTGCATCAAGCCCTGGCATGCAGCTCTGCGCAACGTGAGCTGACATCCCAGCCACTCAGAGCCAACTACCCCTTCTTCAGAGATCAACACCTTTCCAAAGAGCGGGACACCAGCAGCTTCTGTGGTTGTCCCATTTAATGCCATTTGCCTATGTTCCTGTTTGTCAGTTGACAGGGATGAAGTTGAAAGGTGTGCTGCTGCTGGACACTAGCATACCAGCATCGATTCCTCTCTGCCTACACAAGAAGCAGAAACAGCTAATTTAAACTCAAGGCTAAATAATTTAGAGGTCTTTTGCTCAAAGTCCCGTTATCCTGGTTGTTCAGATAGGAGACAGCAGTGATCAGTAAACTATCAATAAGCTGCCAAAACGTCACGGGAGTTAACAGAACTGAATTGAGTTCAAGTCAGTTTTGTTCCTTGTCCACCCGCCTGTTCTGTGCCAGCCCAAGCTACTGAAAGGGAGACCCGAACCAGGGATGCGTGGCAGCTCCTGCACCAGCTCCATTTTAAATGGACACTAGCTCCCGTAGGCATTTTACTTAGACCTCCCCACCTCAACTAAGACCTAACCGGATGATTTAACAACACCACAGATGTCCTTCCAGGGGTGTTACCCACTATCAATTTGCAACTATACAACAACTTCGTCTAAGATTGATGGAATCAACTGACTTCTGCCATGATCGTAACTCTCAATTTTGAGAGGAAAGACAGCAAAACTCTGACCCAGCATAATTTTAACGGCTATAATACAAAAAGCAAATAAACTTCCCCCATACACCTCCCCCCCACAGTAACGCTTCATATTTAAAGCCACTTGGTTTTGTTTATTTGTTTTTAAATTATCTTACTCGGTTCTGATTGCTAAGACAAGAGAACGGCTCTGCACGCACGCAGCTCGTTTCCTTCAAATATGTTAGTTAACCACCTTTTGCAAGAATAACTTATTCCATTTCTCAAGAGGCATTTTTGGCTTTGAGACTCACGACGTTCCTCCCAGACCTATGTCAGTAAAATGCAGGTCGCGCCGCCGCCATCTGACCGAGAGAGCGCGGGAACCGCCGCGGTCGGGACCCCCCGTTCCATTCGCTTCCCCGCTTCTCCCGGTGCGTCAGGAACACGCAGCCCAGAGCAAGTAGCTCACCCGAAACACCGACAGCAGCTAGGGTCCTTTCTCTGGCCCGAGCACCGCGAACGAGCGCGCTGGGACTCCGCGCTCCCGTGTCCGCGGCAGCTCCGCGCCGTCCGGGGAGGGGAGGGCTGAGCCGTAGCGATAGGGCGACCCGGAGGGCTGTATCCCCGGATCCCACCGGGCCCGGTTCCCCAAGGCTCTCCGGGCACTACCGGCTACCCGGGTAGGCTTTGCCTAAGCAGGCCGCCCTCCGGCTTCAGCGGTGAGGGAAGTCGCCGGATGAAGGAGGCTCCGGGTCGGGCGCCCTTACCTTGAGCAGGTACTTGTCCACAATCTCCAGGCCGCAGCTGCTGCACACGCACTTGCCGGGGCCGCAGCCTGAGCCTGAGGCCATGCACCGCGGCGATGAGGAGGGCGACAGGGCAGCGGAGGAAGAGCAGGAGTCCTCGTCAGCTGCTGCAGGGCTGGCCTGCGGGAGCGCGGGGAGACAACGGTCAGCGCCCCGCCACGCCCAGGAGCCCCGCGCCGGCCCGGTCTGGCCCACCGATGCCTACGGGTTCCGCCAGGACCCTGGTGGAGGCCGCGGTGTCCGCGGGAGCCGGCGGGAGCGAGGCCACAGACCCGCCGAGCTGCGCCAGGCGCCCGAGCCGCGCCGCCCCCCCCGCCCGCGCACCTTCTCCGCCGGGCCCCCGAGCGCGGGCAAGTCCTTGTCCTCCAGCCTGCAGACGAACATCGGGTCACTCTTCCAATACATGGCCCTACCCTACCACATACCAGCCCCCGGCGGGCGGCGAGCCGGCTCCGGGGACCCCGCGCCGGTCTCTGCTCTCAGCGCCTGCAGGAAAAAAGTTTTGCTTTCAAGTGGGTGGACCTGCCCCGCTGGCCTCACCTCCTGCACAGAACCCGCCTTCCAGCGCGGCGGGGCCGTTATCTCCACTAGCGAGCCCGTGCGGATTTAGTGAGGGGAGGAGGCACGGAACCCCCCCAACAAAACAACAACAAAAAACAACCCCCCTGAGAACCCCCTCACTTGTCTTAATCTTTTGCCTCAACTTCCCCCGATCACCCCAGTCTAGGCACACATTCCGGTTACGTCTCCCTATTAGCGAAGAAAACAGACACGAAGGAAAACGAGAGCCAGTATGAGCGATTTTCCCGCACTCCTAAATCCCGAAGCCCAAGCGAATTCTGTAGCTCAAACTCACAGCTCCTCCATCTGTCTCACTACCTCATCTCCTACTTCCACCTCTCATAATAAAACCTTTCTCATTTAGCTAAAATAGAAGGATCTGAGCTATGGAAGCGCTCCTCCGGCTCTAAGTTCCCACAGGTGCTGCTGATTAACGCCGGTGTCCCGGTGGCACCAGGAACAGAGGGTGCGGAGGCCGACTGTCCCTCACTACCTGCAGAACCAGCCGGCGTCTCTCCGTGGAGAGGCTGTGGGTTACGAGCGCCCTTTCTCCACGATTACAAATCCTGTCTGCAGAGTTCCCTCACATTAAGCACCATTGCTGTGCTCTCGGAACATTGGAGAAGAATAAAGCAGTAGCTCGTCCTTCGCAGGTGAGATAAATAACCGGGTATCTACTTCTAGCCACGTGTTTAACCAGCCAGCTGCTTTTAATTAAACTTGTCGTTTAGTTTCCATCTTTCCCCTCATCTCTGTGGTTCAGCCTCGTCTCACCACGGATGCAGGACGTACTGTTGAGCCTTAGTAAAGTGACCTGAGAAAATTGCCCCTTCCTTTTTTAAACATGATGCATTTGATAAAAGGGAATTCTGCGTTTAAGGAGCTGTGTGGAAGGAGAAGCCCCGTACTGCTCTCCCGCTAAAAACGATGATCGTTGTTTCAAATCCCGAGACCCGATCTTGTGAAACCGTAACTCGGCTGTGCCGAATTCCGGTAAAGCCGGGACGTCCCGTCAATTACTCGTTTATCTAGCGGTTTTAACCGATCTAACCGTGGGCAGAATCCCGCTGATATCCAGTCTCGGTGTCCCTGACACCGCTGTCTCAGCGAGGCAAGCAGGGCTTTGGGCTTTCGGATGGCCGTGACGTGGCTCGGCGTCCAGAGCACCGAGCGCCGGCAGGGGACAAGGACAACGCTGGCCCCTGGGAGTACCAGCCCAGCCCTGACCAACACCTATGCTAACCCGGAACTGGCTTTCTGGGGTCTCCCGCAAGGGCCCGCGGTGTGCTCGCTCAAACTCCGACGCAAATGCGGCCCCGATCCGGCCCGAGCACCCGCCCCGCCGGCGACGGGCTGCGGCCCCGTAGGGCGTCCGGTAACCGCACCTCGCCGCCGCGCTCTAAGGCCCCCCCGCAGCAGGGCTCCCCCTTGGGCTCTGCTCCCTGTCCGCAGCAGTGCAGGTCGGGGCGCCAGCGGCCGAGTGCTCGGGCGGCCCCGCGGGTCGCGGCGGGGCGGAGCGGAGCGTTCGGCTCGGAGCAGGGCCAGCGCGGATCCTGCCGAGCCCCCATCCTGCCCCCCACGCGGATCTCCCCATCCATGACCGACAGAGGCAGGACAGCACTACTGTCGTCTGTCGCAGGTAGCACGACAGAAAATGAGCACCTGGCGAGGGGCTCCGAGGGATGCGTTGCGGCGAGGCCGGGCCACCGTGATAAGAGCCCGTGGTAAGCCCTGTCGCGGCGGATCGGGCACGGCCGGGAGCAGCGTCAAGGCTGTCGATCGTCTTTGTTTTTCCTGCACCTTCAACGAGATAATTAATGAGGTTGGTGCGCGCTCCGAGAAGGGCTGCGGGTTACATTTCTACGAAACAATCCCCTTCCTATGCGCCTTTTCGCTCTGAAAATACAGCGGTAGGAATCAACAAAGTCTATCGGCGCGTTATTTCCCGCGGCGACCGTGAGATTGCGAGCAGTGGTAATTCATACTGCGGTGCTGGAGGAAAACCAGCGTGCGGGAGATCTCCACGTTTCGTACCGCGTCCGGAGCCGGCTCCGCCAGGTGACGAGCGGGCGCGGCTGCACTGGCCGCCCGGTCTCTCCGCCCGCCCCGAGGCTTCGGAGCAGCCCCGCGCAGTGCGAGGGTCTCAGCGGAGGCGGGGCAGGGGACGCGCTGCGGGGGTGCGGTGCTTGGCGGGCTCACCCAGGGCCTCTCCGATGGCTGCGCGGAGTCGCAGGCTGGGTCGGCCGCCCCGGGGCGCGGGAGGTTCGGGGAGTCAGGAGGAAAACGCGCCCAGAGAACAGTCCGTCAGCAGATCCAGGTTATTGTTGTGGCCGGAGGGGCTTCGCAAGAGGTGAGCAGTTTTGCCGAGCTAATTGGAGAGAGGCGTTATTTCTGAGATGCGGTCAGAAACGCGATAACGTGTACGGGGCGGACGTGGGAAGTATATGGGCTTGGTTATGCGGGATACACTTTGGGCCGTCCACTTTTATCACCCATCTCTCCGAAGCTTAGTCTAAACTTCATCGCTTAAATTACACGCCCTCGACATTTTAGTGAATATTTCCTGCATCGTTTTCTGAAGAGATGGAAACGGGCAGACACGGCTCAAGAGAATTCCCGACTCATGTGCACCCTGCTCTCTCACTGCTGTCTCTGTGCACATCGGAAGGATGTGTCCCCTTTTGGGGCGCCGGGTAGGACCCCTCGGCGGGTCGTCGCGGTCTCGGCAGAGACGGGAGGGAAGGGGAACCTGTCGGCGGCGGGCAGGGTGGCCCTGGCCTGATCCTGCTGAGGCTGAGAGTGGAGAAGAGCGGGTGACTCCAGCGGGACCCTCCAACAGGGTCTGTATCTGGTTCTGCTTCCCCTCTCTCAAGAGTTATACCAGGATGTTTGTAGGTGGGAGCGCTGACCAGTTGCACATAGGAAAGATTCGACGATATTAAATATTTGACGATATGGTACAGCACGAAGAAAATACTGAACGTGGAGAATTAGGGCTGTTTTAACGAAAGGGTGTTGGCACACGGACTCCTTCATCAGAGATTGCACCGTGCTGCAAGTGCATGCGGCTGGGTGCTTCTCTCTGGAGTCTTCTTCAGCGACACCGGTTCTCCCGTTAAAACAAGTTCTGTAAGAAATTAATACCGCCACTGTGGTCAGCTTACGAAAAACGGGCACCGACACCAAGGCCACGGTAAACCGGGTGTCCACGCCCGGCCGGTCCCGCTGAGCATGGGGCTGTCGGTGCATCCCAGCGCCCGCCCGGCGGGTCCCTCCGCGCTGCCGGCAGGACGGGCGCGTCGCAGGGCTGGGGGGACCGCGGGGACGCACCGTCCCCTCAGCGGAGCGCCACCCCATGTCCCCCCAGCAGCTGCTGGCAGGAGAGCTCGGAGAGGCGGGACGGCTCAGAGAGGGAAGCCCGACACCCTCGGGACAAGGTTCACTTCCCCGGAAGCTCCCCTCTCGTCTCAACCATCTCTTTGCACTACTTGGGTGTTTGTACACCTGCAAGTGTCCAGAGGATTTTCATCTGTAGATCGCCGTGTCTTGGGCTGTGGAGCCTCTGTGAGCTGTGGAAGAAAGAGCCGAGCCAGCGCCCTCAGGCTTGCTCTCTGTGAGTTTGCACCCCCACTGATCCCAGCCAGTGGTAAAAGATGCAGGGTTTGGACTAGCCCTGAATAATTGACTCTGGGCTGATTTAACGGGAAGGAAGCGAACCCAGTCTCTTACCTGTGACTCGTTTTCCAAATCAGTGCAATGCACTTTCCTTGGGTCGGGCTGTCTGTCTCTGGTTTGCGGGGTCTATGATCTTTCAGGGCTGCAGACATGTAGCTTTTGTCCACGACTCTTCTAGTGCAGAGCTCTGTGTTGCTTAGTTGTGAGTGGCAAGATCAGTCAAAGGGAAAAATTCCTATTCCCTAACTGGATTCCTGAGTCTGTGGTTCCCCTACCAAGACCAAGACTTTTATGCAATTTCCAATTTTTCTTTTTAGCATTTTTTTCCCTTCCCTTCAATAGGGAGCTGGGGCGGGAAGGCAGATGGCAAGAAAGGAATCAGCGAGATGCAGCCCTGCATGTTTTTAGACTGCTGGCCCTTGCACTGTGACCAGAAGTGCAGGGAATAATTTCGACATACCAGTGTGGAACGTCTTCATTAATTTCAACTCATGGTCTCTGCACTCTGAACATATTATCTGGATGCAAGCCATGCCTGTTCAAATCAAGTGTTGCATCTCTGTGTTCCTGAAATCGCGATGAACACTTGATGTAGAAGTTGACTTTTCAAGTATCTATGCTAATTGTGTCATGCTGTCACTCAGTTAGGGGAAGTGCTGGGGACAGAGGAAATCAGAGCAGCGATCAGATTATGTAAAAGTGCATTTTGCCTCTAAAGTAATGGAAGGCAAAGACAAACTCGAAACCATGGTGGGTTGTTTATGCATACACAGGCACAACATTGTAAGGATGTCCTGGTTTCGGTGAGCACGGTAACTCCACGCTGGAGGGCCCGAAAGATATCGGGTCTGCCTGCCTTACACCTTTCGCTTCTGTTCATGCGATGAATAATCACTCTCTGGAAGAGACTCGGCCCGTCAGGCGGGATAGCCTGTGAGGGGGAGGCCGGGGCCCGGGGGCCGCAGTAGGCTCGGAAGGTTTTCAGCTGCTTCGGCCGTCGTCCATACGGACAGGGCACAGCGGGAAGCCCCTCCCTGGACGGCCTTTGGTAAACACCCGAGGGGTGCGGCAGTAGGAGAGCTTCCCTAGGAGTTATCTCTGCCCCCCGCAGCCTGTCCAGCTGCTCTGTCCGGAGCCGCGCCCGGCTGGGGTCAGTGCCACCGACGGCCGTGCGCACCCATCTATCTGCTCGTCCTGCAGCTTGCTCTGCAGGACACCGCGAGGCCCGGGAAAGGGGGGAGGCTGAGCCGGGACCCGCGCAGGTATCGTGGAAACCCTGTACTCTCCCAGCTGCCCCGCGGAACCCTTTCCCGGTGGCTCCGGGGTCGCGCCCGACGGCGGCGCGGTCAGCGTGTCCAGCTGAGCGCGATCTCCGCGCCTGGGGTCTGCCCGGCACCGTGAGCAGCCCGTGCCGCTCCGGACTTACCGGGCCCCCGTCCCGCACCGCCCGCGCCCCGGGTTCCGTAAAAGCCCAAGCCCTCTCGGGCCCGTGGGCCGCGATCGCTGTCGGCGCTGCGGCGGTGGAAGGACAGAGATGACGGGACAAGGACGTGTGAAGAGGGGGCGGCCGAGGCGAGAGTTAGCGGCCGGCAACGGAGAACGGCCGGCGAGCAGCGCCGGGCGGGGTGCGCCGGGTCGGCCCGGGACCCGCCGCGGCTGCGGGAGCGGCTCGATGGACGCCTGGGCTGGGCCGGGCAGAGCGGGCGGGCAGCCGCGGGACCGGGAGGACGAACCTGGCCGCAGCCTGCTCCTGGCCCCGCTGGCGATTGTCCCCGAGAGGAGGGACTCGAGCCTGCCCGGGATTTGGCAAAGACGAGTGGTAGCCGGGCAGCGCCGCCGGCTGCAGGTCCCCTCGGAGGAGGCTGCCTTGGGCTCCGAGGAACCCTGGTGGGTGCCAGCCCCCGCCGAGGGGGCAGAGGCAGCCACCGCTGTGAGGAGCGACAGCACCGTTCCCCACAGAACATCAAATGCTTTTCAGAGAAAAAACAGAGTTTCAGGGCAGATTCATCTTTCAAATTCTTCCGCAGCCAATTTGTGACTGTGTGTTTATACAGTGTTAAGTGTCTGTATTAAAGTGAAAATATCTGTTAAAAATCGAGCACATTTGGGACTAGCGAGCTAAGCTGTTTTGTTTAGTAAGTGGGCAAATTGGGAAAGGAGCTAATGAAAGAAAGGTGATTTGTTCATACCAGGTCTGAAAAACACAGAGAGCCTCCAGAAAGGAGATTCTGGTTTGCTGGCCACAGGTTACAATTGACGAAATGTTTGCTTACGTCTACAAGTAAATCCACATTTACAGTTATGTAAACTGGTGATTACAAAGTGCTACTCTAATACTCTGAAATAAAATACATTTATTTGGAAAGTGCAGAGGCTGCAGGTTTTAAGTAGCAAGAAGTGCAGTGTTCTAAGTAGAAATGAGAAATCTTATTATTCTTGGTGCTTATCATTTTTAAACTGGTATGACAGCATTAGCTCTTGACTGACACAGAACTGAGTGGGGAAATTTTAGCTGATGCTAGAGGGATGTTAATCTGGAGGAGAATGAAGAGTCTGAAGAGTGTATGTTTTTGGTCAGACATCTTTTATTGAGTTTAGTGCCTGAAAGCATTCCAGTGCTTTTGGGCAGGTGACAAAATGGGGAAAACATCATGTTAAGTTTGACACAACTACATATGTCAACCCTCTTGGTTTGAGCTGTTTTCTGAGTTTAACTAACCTGTTCACACGGGAAAAGACACTGGTCTTAAATGTTTAAAATACATCTTAAGTGTTTAAAATACATCTTTCATCTATGAGAACATGGTGGCTGCAGGAAAAATCATTGTTTTGTGGTACCTTGGTTATAATTATGGAAATCTGGATCCAGCCCTATTCCTGCTGCAGTCAGCAGTGCCCCAACTATCGTGTCTTTGCTTTTGAAGGACATTAAGGATAAGTTTCACTGAGCATATGTAAAAAAAATAAAAAGTGTAATGGAAGAGGCTGATTACTTAAGTAGCATGTTAACAACACAGTCTTATTCACCCCACTGCTCTACACAAAACCACTCATCACATTTTTGGGGCCCAGGAAATGCTGTGCTCTCATTATGCACTCTAGGTACTCTTTGTACTCCACAACAAAAGTCGACAGAAAATGAGGTTTTTTTACTGGTCGTCTAAGATAAGCTTCTGTTTGTTGCTTAACTTGATATTGCAGAAGGACAAGAGAGCTACAGAAGGAACCAGTACTTTTAAAAGCAACTGTTTGTTTTAATATATACAAGGAACACTTGTTGAGATGAGTCACCTCTGGCTGATTACCTGAAAAAGGGTTTACATACAACAGCGCTTAATTGTTTAATGTTTTGCTGTTCCTTGGTACCAATCCGAATGCTGGTTCTTGAGCAGGAGAAAAATTATTTCATCCACTCTCAGGGAAAGAAAGTTTGAGGGATGAAAGAAAACTTAGAATTCAGGGAAACATTGACTTGCCATCACAGTTATACAGACTATAATTTAGAGTCTACTGCTCTATTATAAATATCCAAACACTTACATCCCCTTCAATCAGCTCCTGGTGGCACTGAGAGGCAGATTTACAAAACAAAGTATGCAATGGGTCCAAGCATTTTGTGTCACTTCCACAAAAGTGAAGCCCTTACATTGCCATGCTCCTGAAAGTCTCCCAGTGTGTGGACCCCAGTCAGGCTGGAGCCCCGGGTTTTGGCAAGTGGAACACACACACAACTCTGTGAATGCCTGCCAGCTTTGTCACAGCAGCAGCTGTGAGGTCATCAGGGCTGTCTGGTTTTGCCTCCTAGATGGCTGCAAGCAGAGTGGGAGACATGGCCCCTCTCTGCCTTGTTTACTGGTTATATTCTGTAATGTTTTTTGCTATATTTCTACTTTTACTGTGGAAATCTGCACTTTCTGGTGAGACAAAATCATAGAGAGTTCAGAAATGGAAATTACGTTTATTCTCTCTTCACTGCAGTTCATACCGGTGTTTTGGGGGATTTTCATACTGATGTTTGATTGTTCCCCACATTCTCATGATGCTGCTTTATGTCTGAATGTTGGTCTAAAATGGGATATGAATGATCCCATAGGAAGTATTTCAGACTGCGAAATCTCTGCAGGGGTACAAGAGGAGAACATATGGATTCTATTCAGTGCTAGAGGCTATGAATGTGCTATTCAGCTATGATACGTGTGACTAGATGATATATACAAGAAGAATGGAGTCCGACCAGACAGCAATTACATCTAAAGACCAAAGAAGGTGTTGGTATAGTAAAGGACTCCTTCCCATATTGAATGAATAGTGAATGTAGGTTAAGATTGTTGATTGGTACAGCAGAGAAATGAAAATGTCAAATGTGCAGTGCCCATCTAATCACAAATACATCTACTGGAGCAGACAGAGGCACTAGTTAGGACTCATCCTTGCAGTAAGAAGGTAATTGGCGTGGTCTATGATGACACTTCTTGAGGGACACAGTTCACTGATATGCTTGCCAAACTGGCAGGTGAGGTACCTTTCTCATTGCCTGATGCCCTGGGAATAGTTAAGAGCTCTCTCTGCCGCGTTTATTTCATGCTGTTTTTTGCCATGTGGAGAATTTGTGGTTAGTGTTGGTTGTATCTTTGGTGCATTCCAAGGGAATAACGCTTTCTCTCTGGTGCTCAGGCTGCCTGAAAATCAACAGCTATGTTGATTCCCTTTCTTGACCTTCTCATCTGTGCTGCACACAGTTGCAAGCTTTGGCTCTCAACAGGCTTTAGGAGCAGCCCAACAGTGCAGGGTCACATTTGCCATCTTCAGGAGAGAGGTTTGTCCACCCATGCAGGGGAGAAGTCTGGGCACCACTTGGAGAATAATGAGATGAGACAGGGGACCCACAAACTGCATCAAGGTGGTGGGAGAGCAGCTGGACCATCCAACAAATAATCTGCTTCATGTTATATTTCTTTTCTGATTTGTGCTGGGGTTACCAACTTCCGTGCCAGGACTTACCCCATGGGTGTCAATGGGCATTGGTGGGACACATGTACATCTGTGGGCAGATAGTTAGTGTCTCTGTGTGTGCACAGGTGGGCTAATTTAGAACACCCAAAACAGCCCAATAACTCTTGGACCTCTACTAGTCACATGCACATGATATGGTATGTGGGACGGGAAGAAATGTGAGGCTCTGTTCTCCGGTGCAGTCACATTGCCAGCAGCTGAGGTGTCCCCACTGCCCTGGGGACGTGCACAGCTTTCACGTGTTTCTGCTGGTGCTGCATCCCTGTGGCACAGCCTGTGCCAGTGCAGCCAGCAGCCCTTGCTCTGGCAGTGCTGGCACCATGCCCCAGCCCCGCTGCACAGCCTCTACTTGCTCCAGTGCTCACATCTCTCTGTGCCTGCTGTCAGCTGAGGGAGGGCTTTGACCCTCACATGGGGTCTGGGGGCCACGTGTCCGAACTTTACCTGGGCGTGTGCAATGCCTTAGCTAGAGACATAAGTCTGGGTTCTATCTGTGTGCTTAAAAAAGAACAAAGCAGGCTGCCTGGGGGTGAGGTGCATGCAGAAATGTCAGTACACAACATGAAGGAGATATCAGTGCAAGTCTACAAACCATTCCTCTCTTTATTTTAGCAGGTGTCAGACCTTCCTCATCCTCAGGCAAATGTCTGTCTGTATATTGTACACTGTAGTTAAAGCTTTCTTGCTCTAATTATTCCAAGTAGTAGATTCTGTGTAATCATCTTTGCACAGTCCTGAAATTGTTGACAACTTTTAGCCAGAAATACTAAGAAGCAGCGGAAGTATTTATCTTGGAGTCAGTGGGCACTGTGCACTTTACACACTTCTCAGTTCATAACAAATGAAAAGCTTTGTTTCGGTTTGGCTTTATCTAGATGTGGCAATTTCTGATTAGGATTTAAAGAGAAGACTTAAAATTACTTAATTGTGTTTTGTGTACCTCTTATTTAACACTGCAAGCAAAATAAATCAGAATGGGATTAATTCATTTTAATTTGTTGTTGTTACTAATTATATAATTAAGACCTCAAATACAGAAACAGTTTTATTTAAGTCGAAAAAGCCTCCATGTTTTAAAATAGGTTTGTAAGAGAAATAGAATTTATTTTCAGGGTCAATTTTAATAAATCATATTAGGTATATTTCTGGGTCCTCCTTTCTCTGAAGTTCATATCACTAAAGAGTTCTGCTTGGTGTAGTTGAAGCATTCCTTCATTCTAGCTCTGCTGTCTTTCAGGGTTTGTAGAAACTCTGGTTTTACAGTAAGAGAAAATTAAGAACCAAGTATGTTTTCACCAGTTTCATTTGGCAAATGAACTTTTACTCACTCTGTGTAAGCACCAGTCGCATTTTGATACCAAGAGTAGTTAAGATAGGACAGCCTGCTCTCCAAGTGTGTCTTTGTGGTTTCAATGGCCACTACATCTCTCATTTTCTCATGGGATGAGGCAAAATATTCCTCCTGCCTTACTTTCAGAGAACAGTTAAACACCTTCTCCAACAAAAGTTCATAATTTTGAAGCTCCCACAAAATGCATTCTTCAGGGTTTGTGTCAGTCTTTAGCCAGGTGCATCTCATGGTGTGCCAGGAAGCTCCTTCCACCTTGGTCCAGCAGAGAGAACAGCTCTCACCTCCTTCAGGGTCACCTGAAGGACTGTCCTTCTATGCTGAGTGCCCATGGGTCACACTGGTGCAGGATTTGTCTATTTACTACCCTCTTTCTCTCATTTTAAGTGTGAGGTAATATCTGGGCAAAAGCACAAACTCATGGATCTGATGCAAATGGCTTTAAAGTCCATTGTCAGGAATGAAGAAGGAAACAGAATTAGACCAGCTTAGTGCATAGAAGTGATGATTCAAATATATTCTGCACTACATATGTATGCCTCCTTCCATTTAAGTTCCCAAATAAACCCAATTATTTTAGGAAAGCATTGGAAGAATCATGGATGCAGTTAGGGGTGTAATATCTTCCTCAGCAAATGGGATACTGGAGGAAGCTTAATGTTCTGCAAAAGTGACATATTGTTTCCCTAAATTGTTTCACTTGTGGCAAGCTGACTTTAAAGTACTTGTCCATCAGAAACTTTCTGACTGGTGCTGTTGAAAGCCACAATTGTTTTGTTGTGTTGAGATGAAGCTGAAGTTCTCTAACCAGTTAACTGAATTTTGCCTGTGTCAAGTCCCATGTTTCTCAAGAGGTGTGGAAACCAGCTGTGTTGTGGAGGAAGGAGTGCGATGGCTGTGCCGATGCAGGAGAGGATTGTGAGCAGGACACTGTCCCCAGGCCTCGCTGCCTCAGCAGATGGCCAGGTCAGAGCTGCATGCCAGCTGGGCTGTGCCTGCACTGCCACAGCAGAGACACACACGGAACAAATTTTATCAGATATTTTCAAGGTAATTGCTTCTGGAGGGATTATCAGATTAAGTGCCAGTCATCCTAGCTTTAGCTAATTTCATCTGTTACACTGTCAAAATATTTTCCTACAAAAGATCAGGGATCAGGCTGCCTTGCTTTTGAAATCAAGGGCATTTTCTGTTGACCTGAGTAGATAAGTTGTCCCACTGTGCTTCTCAGAAGAGGAGGAAATTCACATTTTCTCAAATCTGTTGCCAATGTGCAGGTCAACACTTCAGAGTCAGAGACCAGGTGTGGGCCAAAGTGTAGAACACCCAGTGTGTGCACTCTATTGGGGTCAAAAGAGCAGGGTGGTTGTAGGGCTGGCAGGGCTGCCCATACGATGGGTGGCCCGTGGGCACTGGCTGCTCACCCCATGGACAGCCCTGTGTTGTGGTGCCCCCTCCTGCCTGTGCCACAGGGGCCTCACTCCAGACCTGAGGAAGCACAGAGGAGGGGAGAGATAGGTGCTAAATCCTGTGTGTACCTCAGGTGCCTTGCAGAGATAACAGTGCTTGTTTTGGGCAGATGACATTGCCCTTCAGCAACTCAAGGCATTATCAGTCTTGATTCAAAGCCCTAACAGCCTCTGGAACAAGCACTTACAGCAATATAGTGTCTTACTTATTTGCTTGCTTGATATAAGAGTGCAAATGAATGACAGTTGCTCAATTGCCTCTAAATTACTGGCTCTTGAGCACCAATCTACCATCTCCCTTTGGTATTTTTGTTTTCCCTTGGGGGGCTGCATTTTGGAAGGAAGGATGAGTTTTGACTTTGAAGTGAAAACTTGGACTTTAAGGCTGACATACCCCAAAGAAGGGTGTTTGAAATCCCTGAGAGCTTTCCAACCATATGCCAAAAGAGATGTTCTCCCACTCAGACAAACCCAGCCTACAGTCCTTCTTCCTGCAGAAAGAGCCCCTCACAGTGCTCCCCTCAGGCTTTAATGAGTTTAGTCTGCAGGATTTCCTCTTCCAGTGACATTATCAGGAGAAATTACCCTATACCATTACCTGTGGCCAATGAAGGCTGACAGGCCTCTCCCAGACTGTCTGATGCCCCCAGGACAGGAAAGTATTGTCTGGACTTAATCCTTTGAGGCTGCTCTCACCTCTACCTTCCAGCTTTCTGCAGTGGCAGTGCTGGGGTTCCCTGGCCTGTGTTCCTGGGGACCATGGGTGCTGCCATTGCTTTTACACTTGGGTGCAATGGGTGCCTATGGGGGGCCTTCTCCATGGAAGCCCAGGGGAGAGGCTGCAGGGAATTTTTGTTGTCGTGTGACATCCAGGTACACAGGGTTATAGCCAAATATTCCTTTTTTATTGGGATTTTTCCTTCCCCTCTGATGTTACCTTGCAACATTCATTGCATGGATATATCATCCATTGTGACAATCTGGGAAGGGTGCACCTCAGGAATGTTCAGGACTCTGACGGCTTCACTTTACATCTTTTGGCTATGTCCACAGCCACATGCTGTCCAGCCTTTGTTATGTGACTCAGAACACTGTTGGTTTACATCCACTGTATCATTCTATATCTACTACAAAATTACTACTCACAGAAATTCAGGCCTCTCTGTATATATTACTAGAGTAAGCAATGATCCTCTCTACACAACCTGCAAGGGTACTGTGAGTGCCAAACCCTTGATTAAAACACCTACCTAGCAAAGACAGGGAAACATTTTTGCAAGGTGGCTTTCCTCAGTTCTTGTCTGATAATTTTGGGTAACAAAAGGTGATGTCCAGAGGTGTCAACCTGGGAAGGATGAAACAAGGTTCAGGAAAGCATTCACATTCTGTGCCTTGTGGCTTCAATGCTGGGTTGACAAGACTGCAGGGAGGAGTCCTGGGAAAAAGGCGATGTTGGCCTGTTTGGAGGGCAGCCTGGGGAAACATCCTTTTTCCCAATCCTAACTTCAGCCCACTTTGGGGGCTGACCCTCTGGGGGGATACAGTCTGCAGGGAAGGATTTGTCATGGGAATTAGCAGCAGGAATTCTGTCTAGTGTCACTTTCCTCTCTGGCCCAAGAGCTGGATTGCTGGGGAGCTCCCTGTGCCCATGTCAGCTCAGTGCTGAGCCCTCTTCAGGGAGGTAACCTGGCGCAGAGCTGCAACTTGGACATGGAGGATGGAAGGGGGATTAGTGCTTCTTGAGGATCATTTTGGTTTGTGACTGCCTTCTTGCTTGAGGAACAGAGGGTCTTTCCTGCTCCTGTGAGGCAGCAAGTGTTAAAACCTGCCTGGGGGCCCTGCTAAGGATTTGCATTTCTATCTCTGCTTCTGATTCTTCAGCTTTTCAGGGGCTTTATTAGCCCGATCACTGGCTTCACTGATTGGAGAATTAATCTGTTTTTTTGTTAACGGCAGGCCTTCATGTAAAAGGCTTGAACTTGGCTTCTCAGTCAGTTTGGTAATTTTTATTGGGCCTCAAAAGTATTCCATGGCTAGAAGACATGCTCTGTGTAAAACTCACAGCTTCATCTGGTAGTGATTTGTCATTTACCAGGCTTTGGGCTTGCTGCCAGCTCAGCTGTTGCCAAACAAAATGAAAACAAGGGAATAAAATGATTATCAGAAAAGGGCTTAGAAATGTTGCAAATGAAAACTAAGAATAGCTTAAAACTGAGATAAGGATATATATATAATCAATCACAAAAATCATGGGGACAGGCAGCAAAGGAGTTCAGGTTTCCCCTAGACTGAAGTCCTCTTCACACTGAAAACATTTCAGTATTGTCCCTCAATATATGGGATTTAGTGGACCACCAAGAGAAAATTTCCTGTGAACCTGGAAAAATGGACTTTTCTCTGTTTTGTGTCCTTTTCTTACAGGACAGGTGGAAGTCCATTTTCAAATGGACTGCCTAAATCCATAGAAACTTGGAAAAAATTTCAGTTTATGAGATTTTTGGGTTGAAGGACAGAGCACAACAGGTGAAAAGTTTTGTGTAACATACATCAACTTCAAATGATCATATTTAATTTGTATAAGGCTTTGTTGTTCCTTTATCTACCACTACTGGGTTTTTGTTTAATATGCACATTTAGGCAGAAGTTATAACTTGATGTTACAAATTAGAGGTCAAAAGATAATGCTCATTCAACAAATAATTTATTCAAAAAAAACAGGCACTAATAGGACTTGTAAATTGTTTAGGATACAGTTCCATGGCTCTGGCAGCAGACAGCAGTGAAGGGAATTCTCCACAACTTTTAATTGCTAATTTAATAATTTTTCTTCTCAGCTGTGTAAGGTAAGTCAGTAAAATTTAATGGAGGCAGAAACAGAGGTGTAGGGAAATTAATGACTTGCCTGGGGTCCTAGAGGATTGGAGTCTAGCATGGTGCCACCCCAGTGCACGTGGCGCACACGAGTGGTGTGGTGTGAGCCTGCTCTCGTTAGCTGGGCACCATCATGCAGAATTCTGCCTAGGCAAGGAAGAGGTGGCCCTGTGTGGAAGAGGTTGTGCCAAACACGGGCCAGAAGGGTGGATGGGCAACCAGGGAGACAGCCTCATCTGGGCTGGTTTTGGGGACAAACATGCTGGGCCAGAAGCAGCTCCTGTTTATTTGCCCTAGCAAGGCATTCACAGTTGAGTGATGAAGTCAGAACTCAGCAAGAGCCATAGCTCTGCAAGTCTGCTGCAAGATACCTGACATGCAGGTATTGGCTTCTTAAAGGTTTTTTACCTTTTGGGAGAAAGCAGCTGAACAAAGAAACAGCTGTTCTTGTAACTTACACTTGTCTAGGCTCCAACCCTAGTTTTCTCCCAGTTTTCTCAGTCCAGGTATTCTATACACTAAAAAACTGCAAGGACTAAATTTTCTCCACTTTATCCACTGCCCTTGTCATGGTTATCCTTCCCACAATTAGTGCTACTGCTTTCATCCCTTACTCTCCTTTCCAAAGCCAGTCTTCCTCTTCCTGCCTTAAATTTTTCTTCTGCTTTGAGATGCATATTGCCTGAGCTACTTTTCTCCTGCTGTGCTAAATTGGCCCTTGAGGAAGGCAAAGCCTTCCATCATCACATATCATTGCTGATTTTCCCTTACAGAGAGGAATGACTGCTGTCGAGGGTGTCCCGGCCTTGATGATAGGTGGCTTGATGTCTGTTATGGTTGTAGTCTTCAAATACATGAGCAGCAAAAATTTCCTTCTCTTATGGCCTTTTTATTCTTTCTTGAATTTGCACTGAGAATAAGGAACTTAAAATGAGCTGGCAGTGGCTGAATAGCAGCACAGTGGAATACATTGCTGCCTGGTTCAGAGGAGGCAGAATGCTGCTGCCCTTGGTATGAGATGCACTCCTACCTCCCGTGTGCCCCCACCCAGAGCCTCCACTGATGTTCAGGACTTGTATGATTTTAATGGTGGTGAAAAAATGAGTGTCTATGTCCTTGATATTTAAGGAAGCTATTAAATAGTGAGCTGAATGGAAAACTAAGATCAAAGAAATGCTGTCTTATTTCAACCTTTAAGATTGATTACCTTGGTAGTGCTGTAAGCTGTGCTATATACAAACCTAACTTCAGAAGTGTTAATGTGAACTGATACCTGTAGAGACAACACACTCAAACAAGCGTTTGTTTATTGTGCCTGAACCATTGCTTAGTGAAAGACAGAATCCATTTAGACAAGAAGATGGGTAAAGGAAGACAGCTGAGATGCTAAATAGACATAGGAAGGCAATGATAATTTAGAAATTGTTTTATATTATGTATCTGTAGAACAGTGACATATGTACATTTTGATACTTGGGAAATGTAAATTTCTTTTCCATGCTGTGTTCTAATAAAAGCATGGATCTAGTTTTCCTAACCATGAACATACAGATGGTGACCACACAGAAAACTTGTCTTATCCTGTTATCCTATTTCCAATTATTTGGGGTCATTTGAATTAAGCGAAGTAAATGTGATAGACTTATGGCAACTGTTTGAGCTATTTGGAAGATAGGTTGATTCTGAATTCTGAGAAGATTTTTGGTATGTCTTGATGCATTGTTTGAGGGTGTGTAAGAAGTAAAAAGGTGACATGGCCCATCCTGGTTTGTTCTACACTGAGGTCCAGCATGATTGCTGTGGTTTGATCTTGGTAGCAGCCAAGCCCCCCACAGCCACTTGCGGAGAGGCTGAGGTGTCCTCAGTGTGCCCCACGGGTTCCCTCCCACAGGGGCTGGCTGGTCAGCAGCTTATGCTAGTTGTTTAGGAGTATGTGTGTTTGGTTTATTGCTGACATTTTGTGTAACTGTGGGTCACAGAGGTTCACACAGATGCTTTGTTAGAAAGATTGAGCAGTGCAGGTAAATAATGTGGTGGCTGCTGCCACCTTTGGAGACATTCAAACCTGATCTGCTTTCAAAGTGTCCCTGCATTGAGTACAGGTCCCAAGATCATCTTCTAAGGTTCCTTCTAATCAAAATTATCTAATGACTTTGTGATAGGAGGAATTTACAAAAAAATCTGACTTACTCGTTTATCATGTCTAGGTGTCTCTTCAGCATATCCTTGTTTCCTACTGCACTTCTCTGAGAATACCCCATTGATTAACTCTTTGGACATATTTTTGATCATTTAATTACATGTTTATTTCTTGTTCATGCTTTCCCCAGAGAAAGTCTAAATCCAGGCTAGGTGGCTGGCTATGAGTTACACCCAATCTGAAAATGGATATTCATTCGTTTTCTTAATTCGAACCATGAGATTTATCTAATACTTTTGTACTCTCAAAACAAATGACAACGAGTGTCTTTACAGTCTCTCTGGGCAGCCTACTCAAATGCCAAATATTCAACAAATTTTCTCCCCTAAGATGACTTCCAACTTTACCTCAGATGTGCTGGCCTCATTAAAACTGGGTTTGTGAGGCCCCAGGAGGTTTTGGAGGGCCCGGTGTGTCCAGCTGGCCATGTTCACTGCCAGCAGCTCCTGGTGACCTGAGCTCTGGACCACAGAGCAGAGGATGAGGGCTCTGGCACAGCCCTGGCAGGGCTGAGTGGCTGCAGGTGTCTCCACTTTGGGGGTGTTTCTGGACAGACCTCCGTGCCAACCTCCCTCCTGGGCTGGTTTCTCCTCTGCTGCCAGCCAGCAGAATTGCCCAGTTCAACTGTCTTGGACATGTTTAGGACACAGGAGGTTTAAAACCTCAGATTCCTAAGTTTTACTTGAAAGCTTGACAATCAGAGGGAAGCTGATGGAGACTGCAGCTGAAGATATGATCCAGCTGGTTTTGTAGTGTAGTGAGCTGGAGATGAAGCAGCACATGGAGCGTCTGTGGGTATATAGGTGATCTCTTTATGGATAAAACCAGTTGCAAATTAAAACTGATTAGAAAAAAATAGAGATTAGAAAAAACAGAGTGCCACAAAATGAGTCTGATGACAGGATCAGCTTCTATTAAGCTATCTGCAGTTTAGAGTTCACCAAATTAAGATGCAAAAAGCAATCTTGATTTAAAACAAACAAATAAATCTCCATTTTTTTCTGGTTTTCCCATGCTGTTATTCCTACTGTGTAATCTGAGCATAAAGGAAAGACCGCTGCTGAACTTTTTGAAGCCTTCATTTAGGATCTGTATGAAGAACATTAAAAGAAATAATACAAACAAGTCGAATTATACAAGTTGGTATATAAGGAGTCTTAGAAGATTGTATCACAGATAAGGAAAATGCCTAGAATTTTCTTTTTTGTGTGTGTAATGCCTTTGCAACCTACTCACAACATTGTTCCCTGCATGAGGGCCCCCTAATTATTTCATCATGCAGCAGGAAATTCTGGAAGGTTATATATAAACAGCCTGAGGCAGAGACCTCTTCATCAGATAGAGCGTGACATCTGACATCTGTGCAGCCTGCTGCTCGCATGACACAATCATCCGGGCAGCCGAGGGCTGAGGAACGCAGTTGCAGTTGGGAGCACGGGGCTAACGAGGTGGCAAAGGGCTCCTCTAATCCAAAGCTAAAACTTCATCCCTTCCCTGTCTGGTAGCCACATCCCAGCTCTCTGCAGGACAGCAGCTGGAGCAAGGCTGGATTCCCAGTCCTGCTGTCCCCAGAGCATGGGCTGGCGCAGCTGCCCCCTGTCCCGTGTGGTCCTGGCAGGAGCTGCGACCTGCAGTAGCAGGGCCACCAACAGGCTGTAGGTCCCAGCTTCAGCTCAGAGCACCTCCTGACATGGGTGGCATTCTCAGAGCTCCTCCTGGCACCCGTACACCCTGCAGAAAGGCACCAGCTCCCCATGCTGCCTGTGGGAGCCTGAGATGCCGCAGTGAGGAGTGGCTGCAGGTTGGAGACAGCCAAACCCCAAGTGATGATGATGGATTAGGGCTTTGTGTCAGACATGATGTGCGACTGCCTTATTTTTTTCTCTTTGCACTTATTTTTATGGTTCCCGACAAAAAGGCAGATTATTTTCCCCTGAACGGATAAGTGGTGTTTCTACTTGGTCAGTAGTGTTCCCTTGCTACAGAAAATGGCTTCTCAGGGAAGTTGTTGGAAGTAGCAGGCTACGAGGAGTTTGAAAGCAGGTGCCAGCAGCCCCCGCTTCTGCCCTCCAGCATTTCCAGCCTGAAGTTCCACGCACTCCCACACTCCCTTCCTGCGATGGATTACCCAGGCCATGCTGTGTGTCCAGAACAGCTCTGCTTGCTCTGACACTTGGTGAGCTTGTCTCTTTCTTGCATGAAAGAAACAGAATGCCTGAAAAGCAAGGGGAAATTCTCTGAAGGAGTGTTTTAGGGAAGCAGCAGCTCCTTGTTGTGACATGTATTTTTCCCTCTAGTGTATATTTTCACTGTCTTCAAATATACAACTCTGTTTCATTAATAATGTTGTTGTATCGACTACTGCTTTCTGCTCTCACGTGTCATGGATGTTTTGAATTAAACAAGGAAGTTTTTTCATGCATTTTTTGACTTTGGCTTTAACTTTAAGCCCAGTCCCAGAAAAACCTGTGTTCACCAGTTTTCTGAACTCTGTCCAAATATGTTTACACTGGAAAATATTCTTTCCATTGCTACATCTAAGGACACGATAAATTCCACAAGTTTTAGGAAACTGAGGATAGTAACAGTATTTGGAGGCTTTTGATCTTAATTCCAGACTATTGAGGCTTGATCTCTGCTGAATCTCCCACCACATCTTCTTCAAATGTTTCATTATCAGTCCTTTGTCAAATTTCAGTAAATCAGAAAATCAGTAAAGATTTCCTGAAAAGACAACTTTTTATTTCCCCCTTTCGTAAGTAACTGAATTAGGTTGAGTTTGCTTGCTGAAATCAGCTGTTTTTAAATCAAAATGTTTCACAGACTGGAATTGTTTCCTATTTTCTTTTGATGTAGTCTTTACATTAGTTACATTTGTAATCAGATAATTCCTTATTAACCTTTTTTTCTAATCTACCATTCTTTTATTGCATCCTCATAAACATCAGTATGCACCCATTCCCTTTAAATTTGAAGACCAACATGCAACATTTTTTTTTGTTAGTATAAGTTTAAAATTTAGGGGTCTGTCTCCAAGCTCCATCTGCATTTTTAAGACTCTCAGATGATCCTGACTTTGTGTACTTGTGCTTATTCCTGACTTGGGTGGTACTTCTTATCATCCCTTTGTTTCAGGGTGAATAAAATGAAATGTCTATCCTTCAGGGTAAACTTAAGACTTTTAGTATTTCTGACAAATGTAAGTAGAGTTTAAAACTGTGCTTGTCCTTATAGGGGATTTGAATTTCCCAGATGTTTAGCCTGATTTGTTAAAAAACAGAGCTGAAATCTGGGTCCATTTTTTCCTGTCTAACTTTGCAGAGAGAACATTTTCCATTTCCTGTGTGGGTGAAATTCAGGAGATGGCCAATGCTAAAAACATATTTTATTTGCCTGCTGTTCTACCAGGTGCCTTTTGAAAAAGATGCATTTGGTCATACATTTGTACCTGCTTGATACCTGAGACACTTTCCCACAAAATGGAACTTTTGGGGCTTTGGGGGATCTTGAGGAAGAATCGGGGCTCTGGCTATAGCTAAGCAAAACCATGCAACGTCAGGTAAGGGAAATGCAGACCCAGGCTAGATGTGAACGCAGCAGACTTTTTTCCAGAAAGAGGGTGGGGCTGTTGCTGATGTATGGTGTCACCCTTTCTGATTCCAGTCTGGAAAGGCTCTTTGGAAATGTTACCAAGATGCATACTTGGTAACACTGAGCTCCTTGAATCCAGTAAATCTCGGCCCAATTACTGCTGGAGTTCATAGCACACTGCAGGGATTTCAGGGCTGGCAGTTTGGCCACGTGTTTTATACATGGGTATATTTTAGGACATGCTCTACTCTGAGGTTCTGCCTACTCTAGGTTCAGAGGACTTTTCTTCTCCACAAGGCAGCATGGAATTTTAATTAAATTTTACTAGTTCTTTAAAGTATAGAGGCAATTAGCTGTGTCTGAGGCCAAATTCTGAATAAACTGTCCTGGGTTTCTGGGGAAAAAAAAGGTATTCCCCTCTGATATTTGGCTAGCAGGTCTTGCTAATATCACAGTCAGCAGTTGAGTGATCTTTTCTAAAACAGAACCTTCTGTGTAGTTTTTCATCAACTTTTACATCCCTTGATCAGCTTGGTGTCTGAAATCTTCTGTGTAAGTCTCTTGTATCAATGTCCAGCAAATGTCAGTATGTCAGGCTCAGGTGGCTTGGTCTCCTTGACTCTCTCTTAGTAGCATGTGATTCTGTTTGTGAAAAAAGAGAGAAACACATGGCTTAAAAGAAGCCTTGATTGATGTAGCTTGCATAGATGGTACATTTTCCGGCAAGCATATGATGGAGTAAAAGGATGATTATTTATCACTCTTTCTCTGGTCTCTAGGAACCTCAGAAATCCAGCAATCTGTGAAATCTATGACACCCAGTGTCAAAACAGTGGAGTGGGTGGAAGTGAAATTTGGTGTCATGGCATCTGGGCAGTCCTGGTGAAGATTTCACCCTGGGCTTGATGCTGCTAACCTGTGCCTTTTAAGATCCTTCACTAATAAATGTTAAAATTTAATCACTAGTAATTATGTCATCAGCTCCATCTATTGGAAATAGCTGAGACTTAAGATGCTGAAGATTTTTAAGTAATTTTGACCTTCTGCACCAGAAAGTATGTGCAGTAAATACCTCTGGTTGTCCTAAAGATCTTCATGTTCTCTTAATATTTCTTCTTCATCTCTGCATCAAATTTCTATAGTTACTTCAACAGAGGAATGAGAATTCTCTGTTCTTTAATAGACATTACAAAGATATTACATGAAAGAGAATGGTAGAGGAAGAGACTGTATTTCTGTTTAAGAGGTCTAAAGATACGTAAGTTGGAAGTAAATCCTAAAATAAAAGGCTTTGATATGGATGGAAATTTCATGAATGAATTTCTTTTCCTTTTTCCCTCTGCTTAATGAAGAACACAAGTAAAATTGCAGATTCAAACACTTGAGTACTGAGGCAGGCAGGGGGTTGATTAGAGTTCTCTAATTATAACTAATGACAGAAATAACATGGGCTCCTGTTTTGCCTGGATGGCATAGGAATTGAGCAGCTCATACAAATACAGCATGGCTCCCCTTATTTTCTTTATGGCAGATGGTAGAAAACTGATGCAGTACGCCAAACTGCTGTTTGAGGTTGTCAAGAACAGGACCCTCAGTCTGCTCCCAGCTCTGTTCACCAGGTTCCTGGTGAAGGCGGAATGGCACTGACGGGAAAGGAGCGGCAGGCACTGGGGATCACAGCGGTTCTGCTGTACCTGCTCTCTTTTGGGCTGCAGCCAGGTATGGGCTGAGACTGACAGCTTGCTTAGGGCTCCAGTTACTCCGACTTGGGTGCTGTGCTTCTTCCATATGTTGTGCTGCTACCGGTGAAATTCCACTGGCTGGATTGGGAATGGTGTTGCTCTGGTGCTACGCTGAGAATCCCAGTGTGCTTTTCAATATTTACTCATACTCCAATCTGTGTGGAATCTCCTAGGTAGGACAGTCCAGGAAAAATGGCTTTTTGCTTAAATATAGTCAATAAGATACTTATGAATGCATTTATTGCCCTGCATCTGCCCCAGTGAGCTCTCACCAAGCTCCATTCAATCAGCAGAGTTGTCAGCTCCTCTGTGCAGTGCTGCCCAGAGCGGGGAGCCAGGCACTGCTGGCTCCCCCAGGGCAGGGACTGTGTTCTGTTAAAGGACTCCTCAGGCCTCGGTGTCAGTGGGACAGTTTCTAAATCAGGGTATGCATCACAGATCCTGTTTAAAAAACAAGTCTTCTAATCCTGTTTGTTTTGTCTACTAATGAGCAGATTCACTGAAACAGACACCTCATATCCTGAAGCAAAATTTCAGTGCTGAGTAAAAAAGAAATGATAAATATTTTTGTTATGTATATTTCTTTGTCAATATTTATACAACCTGATTCCCTGGGTAGCTGTGGGTGAAATTACAGAGGGTAAAAAAGAATCCTTTAGCTTCTACCTGACTCAAATGAACCAGCCCGTGTGCACTTGTATCAAAGGGGCTGTCTCTGTGGCAGCTGCTCCTGTGCTGCTGTCAAGCCCTGGTGTGCAGGGGCTGCTGGGGCAGAGCCCACCCTGGCTCTCAGCTCTGGCCCAGCACCCTGCTGAGCCATGGCAGGGCCAGTGGGAGGGCTGGGGCTCTTGCTCCTCTGTGTGCCCTTGGCTGTGCTGGCTTGGTGTGGGGCACCCCATGGGCAGCCCCTTGGGCTCAGCTGTCCCTGCCAAGCAGCACCCAGTGCTCTCCCCAGGTGATCCTGTGGCTGCTGCCGAAGCCAGTGGGAGACACGGCACCCAGCTGCAGAGAGGTGCAGAAGACCTGCCCATTTATTCCAGTAAACACAGCGAAAGAGCGAGTAACAGGGCAGAAACACAGAAACAATCTGGCATGCAGACCACAATGACACCTCTCTTTTTAAAATTTTTTATCTCTCCAGGGAATCGCATGTTTATTAAAGTGCTAAAATTTATTGTCTCACACTTCCTTTAGGCTAATCCCAGAATTTGCTAGAAAAATCCCTTCTTGTAGAGCATACATTGTAAATCTGTTTTGTTTAAATATGGTTCACAGTTGTGAATGTCAACATTTAAGCATAGCATTTTTGAGTTTGTCTGAGTAACGTGGTTTCGCTCAAAGTCAGAGTATCCACACACACATGCTGTGTACTTCCTTAAAGCTCAGGAGAAAATGAGTATGTGCAATATATGTGGTTAAGTGTGACTGTGGAAGTGTGGCCTGATAGCTGGCTAAAGTGACATCCTCTAATAAACTGCAGTTACCTGAGTGGTCTCCTTTCCTGCGATTACAGAGTAGATTTAATACATTAAAGCAAATAGTGAGGCAGTCCAGGTAGAGGAGATACTGACAAGGGAAGGAGCTACTGAATTTTAGCAGAGTCTGATTCTTGCAAGAAGCTCAGAACATGAAATGTACCTTGAATTTAATTCTTCAGTTTCTTTCACATTAGAAAATACACAAATCAGCTCACTCATTATGGACAAAGTGAGCTCCAAACCCTTCATGGGTCCCTTGCTTATGCTGTAAATCCATATGATTTTGATAATAAGAGCTATGAAATGGCTCTGGTATTCAGTGAAATAGTTGTTATTTTAAAGATTCCTGATTAGACTATCAAAATGGGATAAATTACATTTCTGCTTCAGTGGTCAGAGGAATTTCAGAGGCATGCATCTTCATTAAAAATTATGTATTTATCACCTTTCTCGCAAAGAAATATGTTTATTTACAATTTATACTTATAATTTTTATTTATTTTTGTTATCTTAATAACATTATTTATAATAGACCAGTCTATCAAATAAACTAGTGTGCTTTTGGGTCTTCTTGGAGTATAAAATATCATATCACTGACTCTGAGGATGTGACACATTTCACTCCTGCAATCCCTACAATTTAAATAAATTATACATTGGGTACATCTGGTCCAAAATATTTTGGTTTGCTGCCAAAGAAACAATGCATATCTCCAGTGCTTTCACTTGCAGCATCTTCTTCCATTTCCATATTATGATTTCAGGGCTCCTGTCTGCAACAAACCAAAATATTTTCATAATAGGGGAACTTTGTAAGTAGAGATAAGACAGGCAGATAACCTCTGTTCACAGGGCCCCACAAAAAGGGACCTCGAGTGCTTTGCACAGGTGTGATTTGGCCAGCACTGGTGTCTCAGTGCCAGCTGGTGGGAAGTATCATCTCAGGCAGGGGTTCCCTCCCGTTCATCCACTCCTTGTATTCTCTCCTGGAGTCTGCTCTTGAAGTCAGTAGTTTCCAGTGGTCAGAAGAGCAGAAGATGACTCCCAGCAGAACGTGGGAGCAGCATGCAGAGGCCATGGGAAGATGCATAGAAGGTTCCTTCACCTGGGAGTGAGTGTGCATGTCTTTAAGGGGACAGGCTGCACACAATGGCCTGGCCACAATGGCTCACATGTACAGAGCTAGTCTGAGCTGAAATAATTGTAAGAAAGAATGGTAGAAGAGGCTTTAATGGAGTAGTGGCAAGTATCTATTCTAGTCACTCAAGGATGGATTTGGAAGGGAAGAGAGATCAAAATTATTTTGGGAGGGAAATTTCTTCCATTTTTTTCTCCATTGAAGTGCAAGTTTGCACAGGGACAGTCACTTACAATTAAGTTCTGGGGAGGTTACCACTGAGTGTAAAATGATTTCTCAAATAATTGAAAGATGCGATGCCTTCTCTTTGCATATCTCACAGAGAACCACAAAACTATTGAGAAAAATGCTCAAAAACAATAAAAACATTGTCACTTTTGTTATTTCCCCCTACCTGGGACTGCAAACAGCATCTGGGTAGCTGTGTGTCCCTGCTCTGGTACAAAACTGCCAGGTCTTCCCAGGAGCATAGCCTTGAGCAGCACAGTTACAGAATTGTCCAAAACCAGATGGTGACATTGGAGCCAAAATTGCTCACAACTGAAATACTTTAGTCCTAAATTCCTCCCTGATGTTGCTCCATCAAAGCCAATTACTTTGGCCTCCTCAGCCAGCATCTTTCTGAACTTTGCCAAACCTTTTTGGCTTGTTCCTGTTGCTTGCAAATGGTTTTAGAATGAGTCCTGCTCCCATGCCACAGTCAGAGAGCATGGTCAGTGGGCAAAGGCACATTACAAGGAAAAGAGCAGTCCCTGCCTATGGATTCGCACTTGACCTGAAGAGATTATGTATGACGTATTAACTGATTTATTAGTGGGTCTAATAAAGCTGGAAGGTTTTTAGAATTTGTTATTTGTTGCTTGCATCAAATTCTGCCAAAATGCTCTCTTCTCCACAGAATGTAAAATAATACAAGGTAAAAACTAATAATCCCACTCACTGGAGTCCACAAACACTTGGCAGCTGGGCTGCTGCTCAGCTTAAGAAGCACTGGGTTGGCTCAACTGACAAAATCTTGACAAGGTCCCTTCTTTCCTGGTCACTAGCTCAGATCCAGAGCAGGTTGATAACCTTCTTGAGGGATGTGATGGAGCTGCCCAGTGTAAGCCAAGAGCTCCTGGAGAATGAGTGGTCCTTCCTCCTTCAGCCTCCCGTTGCTACACTGGTCTTCAGCCACCAAGGTGAGGTGGTGGGTTGGAAAGCAAGTGGACTGAGAAAAATGTGGGGAGGGCAAGACATATCAGGGTAGGGCTGGAAACTCTCCCTCCCAGTGTCACAGTTTGAGTTTATTATTTCCTTGTAGATGCTTTGGTATGTGCCAGTTTCCCATAGTGTGATGTGCAGTGTTGTCTTACAGGCAGAGGCAGGAATACAGAAACTGTTTTTCCCCCCTTTCTTGCTTCCCACCCAGATGTAACTAGAGTGAATTTCCTGGAGTTACTCCAGTTAAAAAATGGAGAAATGGGGAGTGTTTGCTTAACACAGTTCTTCAGAAATTATGTTTCCTGTGGCTTATGTAGTCTCACAGCACCACTTGGATCATGGCACAATGCTGTAGGACTGTGTTGGGAATGTTTCCAACACTGCAGTGTTAGTCAGTGGTGAAGGGGAAGAGAACACAAATGTCTGGACTCTTAGTTTGTCTTTGGCCAGGCATGTATGGAATGGGAGTGTTTGTCTTTGAGCTGAATGCTTCTTTCTACAGGCTTCAGTTTGATTGTATTTATGATTTAAGGGGCTTCAGTTCCCTGTCAGGCATTTCAGGTGCTTTTCTCTGTATTCCAGGAAAGGATATAAACCCACAGCATTGGTGATGAAATAAATGGTGGACCAAAATGTTTTGTCAAGGAGTCATCCTTCCGTTGGGACAGCCAGGGTTCATGGTGGGGGGTCAGGTCTCTGCTGACCATGGTGCTCCTCATGCTGATCTGTAATGCAATGCTGCATTTTCCTTGCAGAGGGGGAAATACAACTACATCTGGTAATGATGTTATTCTTATTACATTTGTGTGTTGCGCTGCTGGACGGACCTTGGAAACCTTCAGTCAGCCATCTGATCCAGCTTTTTCTTGACTCCACACATTCACTTACTCATCAGCTCTGAGGCATATTGACTTAATTCCCTCTGTTTTCTAATGCTGTGTGTGGTTTAATCACATCCCCAGGAAGAGGTGTAATTATTAAACCACAGGAAAGTTAATGACTGGTATTCGCTTTTCAGCATAACCCATTTTGGTGTCTGGGGTTTGGCATGTCATCCAATGGGAAAACCAGCTCCAAGACATAATCCTCAAAGCACACATGATTTCCCAGTGATTTATGCATCTTTTTTTTCACATCTCAGTTTTAACAATAGGTTTGCTGGTTGTTTCAGAAAACTGTGTTTTCTTGATCAAGCTTACTGTGCTGAAAATTCTTCCTTGAAATTATACCATGTTTTATCTGGGAGATGGGTATTACACATATGCAAACAATATTTTACATAAAATTTGCATACCTGTGAAATGTTGCCTACAATACTTGTCCTTACACAAATGCATATTTCAGGGGTTTTTGTTAAATCAAGAGCTCGTAATGTACTTTGTTTATTATGTATAAAATCCCTAGGAAACTGGCCAACAAATACTCAACATTTTCTTTACTGAAGGGAGTTCCTGGTAGTCTCTCCATAGCAGTTGTATATAAGTAGCTCTTTGTATGTCCTATGAATTCTGTTTGACTAATAATCCACGAAGCTATAGCAAAATTTATTTTGGTCAGAAGGAAGGCAATAGAACCCATCAAAAAATAGCATTTCTGCATTTGGTTGGTACTTTATTTAGGAAATTATGATCTGAAATAAAATTTCTGCTTTTTTGTCTATGAGATTAATAAAAAGATGATAAAAATAATAAAAGCTTAGAAACAGGTCTAGTTTAATCATCTTTGTTAGTCTCCAGACAAAGTTAGCCAACCAAACAAGTAATTTGTCAGCCATGGGCAGTTTTGGAGTCCCCATTCTCAGAGTAATTTAAAAGCCTTGTGGATGTGGCATTTGGGGACATGGGTTAGTGGCCTTGGCAGTGCTTGGGAACACTTGGACTCAGTGGTCTTGGTGAACTTTTCCAACCCAAATGATTCTGTCATTACCTGCAGAGCTGCTGCATGCATCCCTTGCTGTTTGCACATGCCTGCTCCTGCCTCTGCTGTTACCCAGACATCCCTAAATCAGACACCAGAGAGACTTTATTATGGACTTCATCAGGGAATAATTAGTTTGGTCTAGGGGTGAAGGAGACTGGTGCAGGGATTGTGCTTTGTTTATCATGTTTGAAGTCCTAAGGTGAAATAGAATACCAGTGATAGATAGTTCAGGAAAAAATTGTGTGATATCAGGGAAAACACCCATGGAATAGGGTTCTACTTTGTGTGAGCAAAGGCATCAGACTGCAATGAGTAAACTTGAAATAACCATGTCTGTTTAAATTAACTGGTTAATGGCTCTGGAAATTGAAGGTTAACAATATTTCCTGGAGTGGAGACGACAATGGTTTGCTTTGAGATGAATAAATCAGAATTGAATATTACTCAATTGCACTTTGATAGTTTTTCTCCCCAAACATTTGTGAGACTTCTAGTTTTACCATGCAAGAAATCAATTTTCTCCCCTCTTCACATGTTTAGTCTGAGCTTTATTTTGGGCTGCTCTTAAAAACTACATAAACCATAAAGGGTTGGTGCTAGTTTTATGCTCAAACTCAACAGTAGTGGTGTTTTACTACATTCATTTTAAAGACTGTTTCTGATTTTATATATTTCAGTTCAAGAACGTTAGGATTCCTAATTTAAACTGGCCTTGAGGTAAAAAACAGACTTTAAGCTTTTGTTTAGGAATTTACAGTCATTTGCACATCAAACAGGGTATAAAGGCCTCCCAGAGCACTGCAGCCCACTCCACCTGGGTCTAAGGATTATACATGGTCTGGACCTGGAGAATCAAACTTTGGGATAGAAATTCATCATCCCTCATCTAAAATGCCTCAGCTAGCTCCTCAAACTGGGAGCTTAGTGAAGACAGGAAAAGTGTCCCCATCACCAACAAAATTTCCCAACTCTGTAGGTGCAGGTGAGCTGCAGCAGTGACCCTCAAAGAAGGTCCTTCCTGCACATCCCCTTTGGCACTGGCGGGCTGAAAAGTGTGGCACACGGGGAGCTGGCTGCCTGCTGCTGTAGCTGTGTGGCTATGCAGAATCTTAACTGGAGAAAATCAGATGATTTCTCAATGAAAATGTCCATGGCATGAGGATTGTTTTCATGTTTCAAGAAAGATGAAATCTAGGAAAGTGCTTTTGTTTTTGTGCTAGTCAGGTCAAAAAGAAGAATGTCACTAGGGAGAAGGGAGGCAGTTGTTCATTTAGAAAGTTTGAAACTTGTTTTTGAAGCAAGAGAACATATTGCTATTTTTTCCCCTACTCTATAAATAACTCTTGGCAGGCAGAAACAACCTTGATTGCATGAGATGAAGTAGAGCAACCAGCAGGCTCTACAGCAGAATAAATGGCACAGTGCCAAGAGCTTCATCAAATGAATAATAGCTTCCACTTGACAATCAGTAAAGTGCCTCTTCTCCTGTGGATTTAGTTTTTAATGATGATTAGAGAGGATGGGCCCCTAAAATTTCTCTGGTAGGAATGACCTCCTATTAATTTCTGTTACTTGAAATGCTGAATTCAAAGCTATTTTACAGCTGCAAAACCAAAGGCACTGACATAAAGGAACTATTATCTTTGTAATTGTAGCAACAAGTACTAAATTTGTCATTGATTAAGTGAGACTTTTAAACTTTATGATTCTTCTGTTGTCGATGTCCCTTACATAATGTTCTGGGCTACCCAGATTGCTGTCCTTTGGAAGTAAAATGTTTGCTAAAGTGTGAAAGCTTATCTTGTGTATTAGGGACCCTTTCTATAGAACTGCCTTTGTTTAATTTAATTCCTTCATGTGTTTTTTCTGACATTTGGTACTGGTGGTTGTGGGAAGCCAAGGGCACGTTTCCCTACGTGGAGCGTGGGAGAGCCCTTTCCAGGTGCGTGGTCAGGGTGGGAGGAGTGCTTTGGCAGTGGGGTGCCTCACAATGAGAACAAATAAGTAAATCCTAGTTGTCACTTTCCCCGTGAACAGAGAGATTTTCTCTGCTCTGCTGAATAAAAAACCTGGGGATTTTAAAGCAGAAGATTTGATTGCCTTGAAAACCAAGACCTGCAACACATATCCCATGCAAAAACTTCATTTTTTGTTTTGTTTTGTTTAAAATAAAATTGTAGAAAGAAACTTTGGAGAATTCTGTCAGACCCTCCATGGTGTTGTTCTAATTGGGACTTACAGGAAAGGCTGATTAGGAGTTAATTTTTGATTAAAATGTAGAGGCAAATTGCAGTCTGGTCTAGGCTTCTGTCCTTGGGTTGCTGCTGCTGGTGGTGGCTCAGGACAGCGTGCACCACACGGTGTTTAATAACTGGGTGTAATTCTACAGAGCTATGAATGGCTTCGTGCGCTCAGCCCTGAAGGTCCCGAGGTGCCCGTGTCCCTGCCAGCGAGCCCCGAGGGGCAGCAAGAAGCCGCTCGGATGGGGGGGCTCACAGGGCCCGGCTGCCCGCGCCGCATCCCGGGCCCCGCCGCGGGGCCGAGGAGCCTCGTTCGGCCCTGCCGCCGGCTCTCCGCGGCCACGGCCGCTGCAGGGGCCGCCCCGGGCACAGAGGCTCCCTGGGGGCCTGGCTGGGCCCCCACTCTCCCTCAGAAAGGAGAGAAATGGCAGAGGAGAGCAAGAGAGGACACAGCATTCCTTAGTCACCGTGGGCACGCGCCTGCAACTAAATGGATAAAATGAGTACTCGGGGTAAGGAAAACAGGCTCCTAAATGAATTTTAGAGTCAAAGGTGGTTTCAGGGGGCTGCCCTAGTATGCCATGCTGTGATGGAGCATTAGCGGAGGGTGAGTAAGGAATGCTGTAATGAGAAATGTTTGTCAGAGCAGGTCCTCAGACTTCTGGGGCTGTGCCTGCCACAGTGTGTTGGACTTGATTCCCTGCAAAGTGAGCCCTCTGCATCAGTCTGAATGATGCTGATAGGAAGCTCTGGCATCTATGAATAGTACTTAGAGGGATGTTGAAGGGAAAAATAATGAGAAAACACTTAAGAGCCCTATTCATATTACTGCATGTACCATTAAGATGTGAGGAAGAACCGAAAATACAAAAATGAAGGGAGTCAGTGGTAACTGCTTGCTTAGAATATTTAAAAATATTATGTTCTCAATTTATTTTTTTTTGTTTCATATTATATTTTTAAAATTTGTGAAAAAATTCTTAGTTTTTTTTCATAGTAAAAGAGTGACTTCGAATAAAACCTTGGAACTGTTAATTTGGACTTCTAAAATTGGATTTTTGATTGGATATTGAAACTGTCAGTTTCTCATAACTGACCTTTTTCCCTACATACAAAATTACTGTTGATGAATCAGCACATTTTTTTATATAAACGTTTCTCTAAAACCACTTGGCAGGCAATGTAAGTATAGACAGCATGTGCGCAGAGATGGAAATTTATGTCTGGACCTGGTATGTGTATTGTGGGAGTTGGGATTTTCTTCAGTTTCGCCATGAGTGAAAATTACCTTGTGAATCTTTTCTGTAGATACATCCTTTGGCTTCCTTAGCGTGCTGCGCTGTATTGCGGTTTTTGCCATGTTAACAAAACCTGAAATGAGCGTTTTGGAGTGAGACTGTGAGTGTGCAGGGTCAGCTGCTGGGGCTGTGCCCCTGGCTCGGCGCTGGCCCGGGAGTGCTGTGTGCGCTGCTGCTGCTGCTGCGGGATTGCCCAGCGCTGGTGGGACGCTGGCTGGAGAGCAGAGCCAGCGCAGCCCGAGGGGCGGCTGCCCTGCAAGGGGAGTGAGTCTGTGCGGCATTCTGGCCCTTTTAGCTACTGGGATCTGCACTAAACCATTTCACAATCATACTTTATGGCAATTGGCAGAAGTTGGCTTTCATTTAGCAAGGAGTGACCTACCACTTAGAATTCTCACAAATGATGTGTGATCAGTTAACAGTGTTTAAACCACATTTCTCTGCCATCAGATGTGTACTTCAGGGAATTTTCACTGAAACTATTGGAGCTCTTTTCAAGGTTTGGAGAACACAATATAATATCTAATGCTGACAACAATTAATTGCTTTTGTGAGATGTCACAACACTTCAAAAATCATCATCTGCTTTAAATTTAGGGGACTGTGGGAGTGTTTCGGACACTGCTGTTAGTGAGCACTTCTGTGACAGTGACCTGTGTGTGACCAAGGTAACACTGAGCCAGGAATGCAATCTTGGCTTGTGGTTTAGGGACTGGAGAGGCAGAGGGGTGTCCAGAACATCAGGTTACACTGTGAGGATTAATTTTCTCCCCTGGCGGAGGCTGTGCACCATACCCTGTACACCTTCAAAGTTCATACTCAAACTACATGGTGGTAAGAAAGGTGCTTTTCAAAGTCCCTCCTGCTGACAAATGGCCTTTGCACAGTCATGCACCTTCAAGAAAATCCAACACCTTATTTAGGAATTGATGACCCATTTGTCCTTTCTTTTTGCACCTTTCTTCATCACAGAAGAACATCCCAATATTTACTCTGGGTTTTCAGTGTAAATGCTGGCACTATGGACACCCTTTGTAAGGCTGTGGCAGCCTAGTGTTTGTGTTTTAATGTAAATTTAAATATATCTGGACGGTTTCAGAGGCACCAACATCATCTATGGAGCTCTAAGTTGTTGTACATCTGTGAAAGCAAAATAAGGTACTGTGTAACACCTCCCCAGGAATGCTGCCAGGACATTGAGTCAAATTCAACCCACAAGGGTTAAAAGTTTGAGTGTATTGTTTCAAGTTAATGAGTATAGCTTTAACTCAAGACAAAAACAAAAGCTCAAACCAGGTGAATATGGCTTTGAGCCACACAAGAATTTCCCTCGTGATTTTTTTTTATCTTTAAGATCAATTGAATAATGTAATCAAAATATTTCATAAGAATGGTAAGCTTAAAAGTGTTTTATTCCAGTAGTGTGGCTCGGTAATTTTGTGGCAGCCTGTAACTAGAATATGGTAAAAATAATTTATTACCGGTATTAGGAATAAAAATTAGTTTAGAATAAAAATGGTTCAGAAACCACCCCCTTGAGAAATTCTTGTGATTTTATCTTGAAGAAACTAATTAGACTCCTTTGAAAAGCTTTGTCACAGATATGTATTTTGTAGGGAATCAAGTTTTAAAGAGAATTCTAATTAGAGATTAGAATTTTTCCATATGAAATCTAACTCTTCTATATATCCTCATATTTTTATAATAATTAAGAACAACTATAATTGTTTGTTTGTTTTGTTTGTTTTGTTTGTTTTTCTGAAAGATTCTTCCCCATTTTGGTTTCCATTTTCTAACTACAAGAAAGAAAAAAAAAAAACCAACAATTGGCCAAGTGTTTCAAGGACTTTTAAGCCCTGAAACCTTCTGAAATCTAAACATGCAAGACAAAGGGATTAAGACTGAAGCTTCCCACAGCAATCCTCTGACAGCTGCCTCAGCTGGGAACAGAGATGCTCACAAGACTTGTTCTGCTGTAAGCTGCAAGATGTTACCTGTGCTGTGAAACAGAGTAATGGTCCTGAGGGTCATCCTTGTCCTAGCTACAGATGGTTTTCCCATCATGGAGTAGATTCTTCTCACAGAGATGATCATGCTCCTCTTTTATCAGCTGGAGATCAGAACTACAGAAATTTCCAAAAATCTGGATGGAAGTGGAATCCAAACTACTGCTTTATTTTGGGTTTAGTGTATTTTGTACAGGTTTTATAGGTCTGAGCTATATTTCACAACCAAAGGGAGAGTCTTTCTTCACAGGGAATGCAACATTTGTTAACAGATCATGAGAAAATACTTCAGCACAATCTCTGAGGCTCTGAAAGTCTGCTTGATAATTTCTGATGCCTAACACTTTTTTATTCTTAATAGGCAGGTTTTTACATTTGCAATAGGCACAAGATCTTGAAATTAATAGAAATTACACCAAGTCAGAATTGACTTTTGGGCAGCTCTTGAGGGGAGGGAGGTAAATTCTAGGGAGGTAAATTCTACCTACAGTCACGTGCCCATTTTTGCCTGGGAATTAGCCAGTAGTCATAACAGAAAAGAAAGTAAAGTAATTTATGCAACATCTTTGGCATAACACCTTTACATCACTGTGGGAGAATCATTTCTGATGGGAACTAGAACCCTGGAGCACTGCCTTTGTGTATGAGGTGGATGTGCCCTAAAATCACCGTGTCTGATCCCCCTGAGTGGCCAGAGGCAAATCCTGCCCCCACTACTGCACAGGTGATGAGGATTTGGCTCCATTGACTAAATGACAGCAAAGTCTTGGTTCACTTCTGAAGGCTTTTACTGGTGATGCAAAATCATTTACAAGACTGACTATGAATCTTGGCTTCTCCAAAGTGGTGTTCCTGAGAAAGTGCCTAAAAAACCACTTAGACCCCATTGAAGATGGAGTTTAATCCTTTCTGTTCCCAAGTGTTTACTTCTTGTTAGAGGAAAATTGGCTGAAATATTCTAATAGTTTCCTGAAGTCAGTATGAATTTGGCTTGAGCTGGTAAACTGCAGAGCTGTAGTATCTAAGAACTGGGATGGAACAATAACTATTCCAATATTCCCAAGGAGCATGGGTAAAAAATGAACATGTTCAGGGCTCTGCTTTGTTAATATGGGAATAGTAATAGATGTGCGTTGTGAAATTTAAGATCAGAACTTGTTGCCCTTGCTCTTGCTGTGGTAATCAAAATTATTATATTTTCCCAGTATCATCATTACTGATCATCCAAAATGCAAAGGCAGAACATGATGCAGTTCAGTGACTCACACCAAAGAAAACAATGCTTAATTATCTTTAATAAAAGCTGCATTTTTCAAGAAACTTAAGTCCCAGAACAGCCATGTTGAGGCAATCTGGTATTTATCAGTGAACACAGCCCCTTCGTGGGATATGTAAGTGTTTGCCACAACATATGGGGAAGAACTGATTGCTCCCCGAGCATCCACAGCAGTGTGGGGGTTTGTCTCTGGAGGGTGCTCAGCCCTGGCCCACCCCAGTGCTGTAGGTCCCTGGCTTATTCCCTTTCTTTGCCCATGTTTCATTATGCATGTCAGTGAGAGGACAGGAACGAGCTGTTAGAAACTCTCATTCACCCCAAAAAGCTGCAACCACTCAAAGACCAAATTTAGGCTAATTATTTGATAAGCAATTAGATGGGAGAGGTATGTTTCAGGAAAAAATGCATATCCAGAACCAGCAGGGCTGTAATGAGCTGAATTCTGCTGGTTGTGTCTGTGATGTGTAAGCACCTCTGTGAAAGGCTGACTGCTACTGTAGCCAGTCCTGTGGCTGCTCAGACCTCTCCGAGAACATGCTGCTCAGTCACACCTGTGATTTTTTCGGTAGCAGCAATACTTTACCTCTTTCTTCTACAGACAAAGCTGATTGTCTCCTTCTCAGCAGACACTGCCAGCCCTCTTGCTCCTGGAACTGCCTTTTGCCCCTCCCTGTGTGACACCATCATGACAGTCTGCAAGGAGCTGCCCGAGTGAAAAATATAGAAAAACATGGTTGTTCCAAATAACAGAGAAGAAACTCCTACCACAGAATTATAGAATTGTTAAGGCTGCAAAAAACCTCTAAGATCATCAAGTCCAGCTATCAACCCAGCATCAACCTCATGTTCATCATCAAACCATGTCCTTAAGTAATACAGCCACATACTTTTTTGAACATTTACAAGAATGGTGACTCCACAATTGCTCTGGGCAGCTGTGCCAGGGCTTTACAACCCTTTCCATGAAGACTTTTTTCCTAATATCTAATCTAAACCTCCTGTGGTGCCACTTGGGGTCATCTCCTCTTATCCTGTCAATGGTTCTTGCATGTTAGATTCACTGGGAATAATATGGCCCCAATCTTCAAGCAGTATGGGGTCCTTGCCCCTGAGCACTTCTGAGCATCACCCACAGGTTCCTGGGCAGATGTGGTTTGTGAGAAAAGCACAGTGAAGCCCTGAAGTGACACCTGTGGTGAAGGACTGTGAGGTGGCAGCAGCACATAGCCGTGCTGGCCCAGGGGGTGACCAGGTGATGGGATGAGAACAGAAAGCTGGGAGCAAGGGAGGGAAGAGCAAAACCACAACTTTATTTCCCAAACCACTGAAATAATTCTCCTTGCTTTGGCACTGATTCCTGAGCTTCTCTCTTTGCTTCCATGGGACTTCAGTACATGTTTAAGCACATGTTTGATTCCTGGCCTGGATTAGGAACCATTGAAAACAGATAAAGTGTCTTGTATAAGGGTATGCAAGCCAAAAGAATGGTTGGCACAGCAACAGCTGAAAGATTTCCCCGGTGCAAGAAGCTAGAGTACCCTGAGCAGAAGAATGCTCGTTTCCCCTGGTCTGTCCATCTGATGACTGCCAGGAAGTCCAGCCAGCATCTGGATCCTCCCAGCCACTCAAAGGTGGTCAGCCCTGGCTCAGAGCTGGGTGACTGAGTAGAGACATGCTGTTTCTTGGTAACTTTGCTCACCACTACATTGTATTTATGAAATCTCCAAGTGGACCAAATTTAGCCTTCACTCAGGAACTTTTCTGAGTAATTGTTCCTGCCTCTTAATTAAAATCTGTGTGTTTGATCGTGGCTTTTTCTCCAGCCACAGACATATCCAGTGCAGCCCACACAGGCTCTCAAGAAGACCTCTGTAAACTGACACATTTACATGACTTTTGAACATATTATCATGGGTACCACCAACATGCATAGAATTATGGAATATCCTGAGCTGAAATGAACCCATGAGAGCCCTTGAGTCCAACTCCTGACTCCACACAGAGCAACTGAAAGTTAAACCATGTATCAGAGAGCTTTCTCCAAAGAGTTCTTTAAGCACTGGCAGGCTTGGGGCTAACTAATAAAGTTGTTATTTTTGTTACTATAAGTAGCAAGTATGCAATGTTTCATGTTGGTACGTAGGCAACTATATTACAGGTAAGGTTCCAGCACTCAGGAGCGTATATCCTAATATCTGAGTTTGAGAACCTTTAGAAATAATTAGTAATGGTGAAGACGACTCTTTTGTTCAGCTGTTAACTTTTAACACTGAGGAGCAAATAGGGTCTTGACTGCCAAAAATGCTGAATAAGTTGAATTTTACAGGAGATGCCATGATGAACAATGCTACTGTGACCTTGCTGTTTATTGGGCTGGGTTTGTAATACCACAGTGTTTTGAAAAAATCATTTCCATATGAGCACTGGTGTGAGATTTTCCTTTCTGAGCATACCTTTCTCAGCTTGTCATGGTTTTCACTGCCATGGAGCTGTGAGCAGGAACCTATCTGTTTTCAATTGGTTGCCAGAACGCTCACATATTTAGACTGTGCAGTTAAAACTGATTTATATTGTGGATATGAAGTTGAAGTTACAAACTTTTATTGAATAATCATCATTGGTAAAGAAAAAGCTGAGACATGCTGCAGAGAGATGAA